>NC_056741.1:1527777126-1527814349 GCF_019279795.1 Protopterus annectens | reverse complement strand
CCAATGGGATGGGTTCCCCTCTGTTGTTTCTGGTTCTCATGCGTGGCCGGCACAACTCCACTATTTGCTGTAAGATGTCCCTGCCCACCCTGTAACACTCTACTATCTCCAGATCATGTAGCCCCTGGTAGGTTACCCTTGGTCTGAACACTCTTCTCCTCCTCCGGGGCCTGCGGTGGTTGTTGGCATCCTCCTCCACAACACCATCAGCCTCTAACACATGCTGATGAATCACAGCTATGGCAGCTCCCAACATGTACATTTTAAAAGTTCCCCGTGTGTTTACACCTATGGTGCAGTGTTTGGGAATACACAGGTGTGTGTGGGGTGCTTTCACACTTTATACTATTGTGCTGTGAACACCGAAGATGTCATAGGGCGTGTATGTACAATCATAGCTACAGGGTATCTTATGTGTTTTACTACCTGAACTACTATTGTGGTGCCTATGGTGTTGAATTACATTTGGCTGCTGTGGATTACCTCTTGACCTTCCCTTTACATTTCTGCATGTTCAACCTACCATTTTCTGACATGCATCCAGCAGCCTGCTTTCATTTTTACTTTCCTAGACCAGGCTTATCTTGCGTGATGTGTGCTATTGCCGGTCTACTGTTGGTTTGCTTTGCTCTGCTATGACAGATCTCCTATCTTTGCAATCCAATGCTTCCCCTCCTTTCTTTGCATTCCAATGCCTCCCATATCCTGTTTTGCAGGTTTCTGCGAGCAGACTTGTCAGCTGCCGTCAATTGGCCGCCGTGAGGTTATTGGTGTTAATTGCTCATTAGTACTCCAATTACCCTACTTCAGCATTTCCTTCTTTTCTTCCCCTGGCCTTCCTGTTTGTGCTATTGTTCGCGGCACGTGCATCTGCTTACCGGGTTTCGGGCACGTTTTCATCCCCATACACATGTGTGCTCTCAGCTAAATGATTCTATACCTTCCTCCTTACTCCTGTCCTGCAGCTTTGCTTAGCAATGGCCAGGCCAGATTTGCATTGCTCCAATGTGCTTACTGCTACGGTGGCACACCCCTCTGCTGATGTCATGTATCTCCTCTGAGCCACTCCTCGGTGTTATAGCACAGCGCCGTATGGTACAACCTTCATCCGGTGGGACATTTGCGATTCAGTATTACCTGCCTCATTTGCATGGCATTGACTACTAATTCATAGTTACCGCACCGAACACTGTCACAGGCCCTTAGCAACCCTTGCACCTTGGTTGTGGTGTTCCATGTTTACCATTGCGTATTATGCTGTAAACCTGATTTGTATTACATTGTGATTTTATGACATTTTTATATAATTTCTTTATGTTCATGTTTGCGCACACATGCTCTGCAGTTGTACTGTGCATTACTGTGGACATGACATTAAATGTTTTTTAAGTGTTGTGCATCTTTTCTTATGCCATTGGCTGTGTATTTAGCCATTGGCATATATTAACTTTGTAATACATGAGTCTGGTCCGCTTCCATAGCTCCGATGTTCTGTTTGGGAAAATGTAAACCGTGTTTTTTGGTTTACATTTTTGTGGGCTTACGCTACGCCTGCACCACTTCATGAATCACAATCTGCCTTCATTTGCATGGTGCGACACTGTGCATGGGGTGATTAGCATACCTATGCCATGGGCTGCGCAGTTCTGGCGTACGCCAGTAGTGCACGTGGAATTGGATCGTACCTGAATTGCTCGACGGCCATATTTGGCATTATTCCGCCTATGCTACGCCTGCACCTGGTGCAAGCTTCATGAATCCCGGGGCATGTCTCACCAGTGCACTCTTGCTGTCTTTTTTAGAAACACTATAGTTATGTTGGTAGATCCTCTAATTAAAGGCATTGTTTATTTTGTCAATATTGAAGGACAAGAGGCACACCATGCTAGTTACACCATTTTAGAGGAACAATAGTTTTGTTTACCAAAAAAAAAAAACCCTAGCACATTTGTTAATCAATTCAAATGAATGCCCCTTTGAATTATAATCAATGAATGCACTTTGGTGACAGCAGCCACATTTAGCTGTCCTAGGAAAACCATGTCTCTGTAAATTCCATGGTTTCTCCAAAATCTTTTTAATGTTTGAACAGTTCTTAAATGTGCTAGAAAGAGGTTGCACAAACCACACCTTTATTGATCATCACACTTTAAGATATGCCAATTTCTCTTAAGTATAATTCTAATATCGGGTGCATCCAAGGTCTAATGCAGGACAAAATTGTTGCCATAACTGGAAAAGGAACATGAATTTGATGTTGTTGTGTTGGAAGTCGATGGAATCAGTATGCCTCTTTTAATAAGGGGTGCATATTTTCCATATCTTTCTTGGAGAACTGACATGGAAACTTCCTCAATCAAGCCAGAGGGATACCCACGTTCAACAAACATATACTTGAGTTTTTTGTATTCTTCCAAACAAATCTGATTATCAGAGGTAAGATGGGAGATATGAATGAACTGGGTTTTAGCAATGCCTCTTTATGGTGGAATTGTTGCTTGCTTGAAAAATGTAGGAAAGCACTACAAAATTTAGGCTTACATTATATTGCTGTTTCCACCTGCTCTGACAGACCTTTCCTCACAACAACATCCAAGAAAGTCATAGATTTGAAAGTTGATGTAGCGGGTCAATTCAACAATTCCAGTGTTGTTTGGAGTTGTATGAAGAACTCTAAAAGTTGTTCCTCATTGTTAGTTCACTGGGCTTCCGGATATTGGCTAAGGCTCTTGCCACCCCCATAGTGCCTTTTTTAGGCAAGGCTCAAAAGATGAACCCACCTCCTTAGAAAACAAAAATGGAAAAAAATTAAGGGTAATGCTGCTCAACGCCAGAAGTCTAAATCTCAAGATGCAGGCTCTCAAAGCACTCCTCAGTATGGAAAACATCGATGTCTGCGCTGTAACCGAGACCTGGTCCAAGGCTCCTGAGAGCACCCCAGCGCTACCAGGCTTTACCTTGTATCATGCTTTTCGGCCCCAAAACCCTGGCCGAACCACAAAGGGAGGGGGAGTGTCCATATTCATCAAGGATACCCACACCTCTAGGTTAGTGGCAACTCATGAAGCATCGGAGACCTCCAGGTGCAGCTAACCATTGGCAAAACTGCTATACAACTGGTTGCATGTTACAGACCACCCTCCCAATCTCAAGAACCCCACTCAGCCTTCCTGAAGACAATGGAAGATATGAATGTCTCACCAAATACCATCATATTGGGAGACTTCAACTACCCTAACATAGACTGGGTGCATTATTCCAGCCCTAACACCCTAGCCCAAAGGTTCCTGGAATTCATAAACTCAAATGCAATGGAACAGCTAGTCACCTCTCCCACAATGGGGGATAATATACTAGACCTGATCATCACAAACATGGGGACAAAATGCTCTACACCTGAAGTATTGCCCTCACTGGTGAGATCTGACCACAAACTAATCACCCTGGATATACATTTACCACCTCCACCCCCAGCACAAAAGACTACAGTGAGAAACTTCTCAAAAGCCGACTTTACACTTCTCAAGACTGAGATGGTATCATTTAAGCCCACAAGGCCAATGGAAACCACATCCCACAATGCTGAATCCTACACAAATGCTTTCTACGGACATCTCCAAGAATGCATGGATCGTGCAATCCCAAATAAAACCAAGACCCTCTCCACTAAAGGAAAGCATCATGTCTGGTGGACCCCAGCCTTAAACAAATTGTATAACAAAAGAAGGAAGCTACTGCAAGACAGAGCAAAATCCCATAAAGGGAAGGCATCTCTGATCAGCACTAGTAGAAAGCTACGTTCTCTCATAAAAATATCCAAGGCCAACTTTGAGAGAAAAATCGCCAAGGACACTAAAGATAACCACAAGGCATTCTTCAGTTATGTTAGAAACCTGGGCGGAAACACTCAGATATGCTCAGAGTTAGTACACAATGACAAAAAATTTACCGAACCCACAGATATTGCCAACATTCTGGTAGACAGGTTCAGTGCAAATTTCTCCCCTCCCTCACCTCCAAAAGAAGAAATACTCATCCCAGCTGAATGTAACCTCCCTGTCATCTCTGATGTCCAGGTGAGAACCGCCCTCAGTAAAGCAAAAAACACAGCATCTATGGGACCTGATGGTATCCCTGGCTGCGTGATATGTGAACTCCAAGAGAAACTAAACCTGCATATAAAAATGTTATTTAACCTTAGCCTTACTACGGGATATGTACCTGAACACTGGCGTACAGCAACAGTGGTCCCACTCCACAAGGGAGGCTCCACTACAGACCCTGGGAACTACTGCCCCATAAGCTTGACCAGCCTGGTTTGCAAAGCTATGGAAAGAATTATTATGGAACTCATAAACAACGACATTGGGGACCTACAGACACTTGATCCCACCCAGTTCAGCTTTGTAAAGGGCAGATCCTGCCTTTTGAACCTGGTTGACTTTTTCGAAACAGTCACTAGAGCCATTGATGAGGGCAAGGCAGTCCATACAGCCTACCTGGACTTGGCTAAAGCCTTTCGACACAATACCCCACTCGGGGATCATAGATAAGCTAAACAGCTTAAATGTAAATACATATGTCACAAGATGGGTTGCAAACTGGCTAAAGAACAGAACCCATAAAGTCAAGATTGCGGGAGCCATGTCAGACTCAAAGCCAGTCACAAGTGGTGTCCCACAGGGCTCTGTCCTGGGACCCCTCTTGTTCGGCATTTACTTCTCAGATGTGAAAGCAAACATGGGAGGGTTGTGGCTGACAAAGTTCGCAGATGACTGCAAACTAGGCGCCATAGTCGATACACCAGCTGACACATACATCCTACAGAAAGGCCTCACCAAAATGGACAACTGGTGCCGGAATCACGGCCTTAAACTGAATGCCAAGAAATGTATAGCCATCCCCTTTGGGAAAAACAAAATACCCACAAATTATCACATAGACAGTAATCCACTGAGTACCGAAAAAGTAATCAGAGACCTGGGGACCCAAGTTGATAGTGACCTCTCATTTGACACCCACGTTGCCAAAGTGGTTAGAAAGAATTTCTACCTTGCCCACCTTATCATGAAGGGGTTCACATCCAGATCAAAGGAGGTCATCGTGCCCCTGTACTCCTCCCTTATCAGGCCCATGATTGAGTACAATGCCCCATTTGGTATGTACCTCACCCGGCACTTACAACAGCTGGAGAGACCCCAGAAGTACCTCACCAAGAGGATCAAGGGTCTCCCACATATGTCATATGCTGCCAGGCTAAAGAAACTCCAGCTCTATTCAGTAGCATACCGCCTGCTCAGAGGTGATCTGTGCTTGACGTATAAGGCCATGTCCAACCAGGAATTGATGGATATGCTCCACCTCAAAAAATCAAAATCCATAAGAACCACGAGAGCCAAAGATTTAAACCTCAGTACAAACATGAATAAAACATGCTGGAGGGACAGATTCATAACTCAGAGGCTTCCCATACTCTGGAACAAAATCCCAGTCCATGTTAGGCAGAGCCCCTCACTGACTCTCTTCAAGAGAAATCTTGACGAGTGGATTGGAGATCGTAGGTTTACCCTGGGGGTCACCCCTGTGTCACTACTTAACAGAGGCACAGTAAATTAATTTTAATAAGT
The DNA here is from genome assembly GCF_019279795.1 of Protopterus annectens. NCBI lineage: Eukaryota > Metazoa > Chordata > Ceratodontiformes > Protopteridae > Protopterus > Protopterus annectens. The sequence goes on along the minus strand of NC_056741.1, from coordinate 1,527,808,722 downwards.
AAGGGGGTCTTCAATGTGTCACTACTAGACAAAGGCACAGTATTCTAAATTTATCCTATACACCTTAGTACCACTACATGGGGGCTAGGCTTGCAAATGCCCCAGGGCAGATAGCCTAGTACTAAACTATGAAACTATGAAACTATGAAATATATCATCAAGATATCGATAGTAAAAGGAACAATACCCATAGAAATCCAGCTTAAATACACTATCAACTTCCCACTTAGGTAGCACAGCATTTTCAAAGAGGGGGGCACATGCGATCCCCATCACAACACCACATAATTGTTTATAGTGTTTACCTTCTAAGGTTAGAAATTTGTTGTCAAGATTTATTTCCATAAAATAAGATATAAGTGCAATAGCACTCATTGGTAAACCTCCATACCTGGTAATAATCTCACTGAACCAGTGATTATCTTCCTCATACTGGATAGCAGTATAGAGATTTTTAAAATCACAGGTAATGAAAAAATAGGATACCTTGACAGTAACACCCCTTAATTTGTCCACAAAATCCCATGAATCTCTGATAACATGGGGAAAATTGATAAAGATTTTAACTTCCAATATACAAACTTGGCTAATGGTTCTGTGATTGAGCCACCAGCAGAAACAATTGGTTGTAATGGGGGGGGGGGGTCAGAGATACTGGAATAAATGTATCTTTGGAATCCCAAAGACCTTTGGGGTAGCTGGATGTCATACCTTTAAGAAATCATGTACACCTGAAGATATAGATTCAAACAAAAGTTACTGATAAAGGTGAATATTAATGGTCCAATGGGCAATATTAATCTCATTAGCAGAAACAGTTCTATGCATTCGTTGGTCATTTAACAAAGAAAGCATCCTACCACAGTAATCCATATAGTCCATAATGACCAAATCCCTACCCTTATCAGGTATCATGTATCATATACTGATGTCATGAGTGATGTTCAAAATATCACATTCCTGTTTACTCAAATTATAATAATTGTTCTATCTACTATTCAACAGGTTATGAATGTCTCATTCACAGTTTTTTCAAAAACATTGATGATCTGGTGTAGGGGGCGGGGTTGCCGTGCTCCTTCTCGTAAATTTATTGTTGAATGATTCCATTGATGTATCTCCACCAATGAACACTTGAAAATTAAGCTTACGTGTAAAAAGCTTGAGATCAAGTAATGTTAATTCAGTATTAGGACAGCCAGTGGGAATAAAGGTGAACCCTTTCAAAAAAAGGCTATGGTGCTCAGGACCAATGGATATGTCACAAAAGTTATAAATGTTAAAGTTGTAAAATGAAGTAAAGGAAACAGTACATGGTCTAATTTTATTTTTTATTTATTTATTTTACATTTGTTGACCGGGATTGTCTGACTGAGCTGAAGAGCCCTTTATCAGCGGAGGCCCGGGGAGAAAATCTCCAGCATATTATTCAAGTTTCATTATAAATTAGCATTAAACAGCAATGTTACAGGATTATTACGAGGCATTAAGTAGCAATACAATGTTATACAGTGTCAGTAATCAGGGGTATAGCATAACTATTTCAAATGTATAAAAATAAATATGTCATTAAGATGAGTATAGTTTTTGCGGTAAGTGGTTAAAAAAACAGTTTTATCATGATGTAGTTGCATGAAGGCAAGGCAATTACAACAGAATGTTTCTCTTAGTCAATTTGCTTAATAGATTTTAGAATTTTAGATTTTAGAAGACAGTAGAAAGAGTAGGCAAGGAAGAATAGAGAGAGCTAGTGAGAAGAGTGAGTTAAGGGCAGAAAGTAGATCAAGGTATGAGAAGTAGGGGATGTTAAGAAGGGAGAGTGCAGTGGCAGGACCAGTGACTTTTAAAGTGCTCTTTGGTGGCTGTCTTAAATTGTTTAGGATGTGTAAGGGTCCTGATTTCTAGCTGGAGCCTATTGCAGGCAATAGTGGGGTGATAGCTGTACATGTTTCGTCCACATTTAGATTTGGGTTTGTAGATTTGTAGTACGTCTTGGTTAGAGCTTTGGACAGGTCTGGCGGGAGAATAATGGGAGATGAGAGGGGATAGTGCTGGGCAGTAGGAAGGCTGGTATAGGATAGAATGGATGATCTGGAGCTGAGAGAGAAGAAGCTGGTGGGGTAATTCAAGACAGTTTAGGTGTTTTAGAGAGAGACAGTGATGGGATTTGTAGGTTTGTTGGGCAGCAAATCTAGCTACCTTGTTGTAGGTAGAATAAAGATTGGCCAGGAGTGCTGAGTTAACATTTGTGAGAATTTGAGAATTGTACATTAGACTGGGTAGAAGGTAGGTAAGAGAGAGAGAGAGTAATCTTGGCTTCAGAAGTAAGGAATTTCTGAATGTGTCTTTTTGATACAGTTATTAACATGCAAGTCAAATTTAAGCAGATTGTCGATGGTTATACATAAGAGCTTAGTACTGGATTCTAACTGAATGGGAGTGCTATTAAGGGACTGTATGGAGAAGGAGGGTTTAATATTTATGAACTTTTTAGGTAGGAAGAGTAACAGCTTTGTTTTTTTAGGGTTAAGGATGAGTTGATTGTTAGAGAGCCATGTTTCAACTAAGTTAAAAGATGCCTGAGTATCTGAGAAGAGCTTAGTGGGAGAGTTGGCTGTGGTGATGACTGTAGAGTCATCTGCGTATTGCACTAAAGATAACTGAGGACAGGAGGTATAGAGCTGATTAGTAAATATATTAAAAAGTAAATGCCCTAGGATAGACCCTTGAGGTACACCCATTTTGATAGGGAGAGGAGGCAAGAGTGCAGAGTGCCACCTCACTGATTAAGATCTATCAGTGAGGTAGCTGGAGAACCATGCAACAGTATCAGAGGAGAAGTTGAGGTTATGCAGTTTGTGTAGCAGAAGAGAGTGTGAGACAGTGTCAAAAGCTTTTGAGAGGTCCAAGAATAGGCAAGAAATAAGTTTATAGTCATCCATGGCTATAGAGACTGTGTTGAGGAAGGATAATAGAGCTGTAGTGGTGCTATGTTTGGGTCTGAAGCCATTTTGAGTGGGTGTAAGCAGATATTCCTGTATTAGATACTGCATACCTTGTTTATGAATACATTCTTCTAGTACTTTAGCAAGAGGGGAGAGGATAGTGATAGGTCTAAAGTTGGAGATATCAGAGGAGTTACCTCCTTTGTGTATAGGTAGAGCATAGCATTGTTTCCAGATGGAAGGGACTTTAGATTCAGAGATAGAGCGATTAATTAGGATAGATACAGGGAGGGCAAGAGTCAGCTGCTAGTAGAAGAAAAGTGGAAGGAATATTGTCAGCTGATGCTGAGCATGGTTTTAATTTAGAGAGTAGAGTTTTGATGTAGCTAGTAGGTACAAGTTTGAAGGAGAAGTTATTTGAGGAGATAGTATTAGGAGTAGGTTCAGAAAAGTTGGATATGTTAGTAGTAGAGGAGTTTGGGTTAGGGTTCAGTAGCTTAGATATTGAATCGAAAAAATAGGTATTGAAAATAGTGGCAGTTTCTTCAGATGTCTTGTCTGGGCATGGATTGGGGGAGCCAAGATTACCGGGATGTAATATTTGGTTAATAGAGTTCCAGAATTTTTTAGGATTAGATTTTAGGACTGTGGGAGGTTTGTTATAGAAGTCCTTTTTATCTTTGTTTATGTGTTTTTTTTTGTCAGATTTCTGAGTTCTTTATATTATTGTAAGTCTACAGAGAGCTTAGTTTGTGACCATTTTTTTCATAGTTTGTCTCTAGTTATCATAAGGGTACAAGTGGCTTTTGAAAGCCACGGAGATATGGTGGACTTAATTCAGACTTTTTGAGGGGGATCAAGTGAGTCTAAGATGCTAAGGAAGGTGGAGTTGAAAGCTAGGACTGCTTCTTCTAGTGGGAGATGGATAAGGAATTTCCAGTTTACTTTAGAGAGCAGGGCATTAAAAGTTTCTGGATGGAAGTTAGAGAGTTTACGACAAGTGATAAATTTAGGAGGTTTTGAGAAGTGGGGAGTGAACCTAAGCACTTGTATAGGGCAGTGATCACTCAGGGTGTTTGGTAGGGTTTCAGGGTTATGATATTTGGAAAGATTAGATACAAGTACCCAGTCAATAAGAGTACTAGATGTGTGAGAGTTGTTTGTATGGGTAGGTTGGGAGATTAGATGTGTAAAGCCATATAAATTAATATGAGTATTAGAGTCTGGATTACTGAGAGTTAATCAGTTAATGTTGACATCCCCAAGGAGGATAGTTTAATTGGGGATGTGTTGAGAAAAGTATGAAAGAATATTTTCGAGAAGAGGAATGTTGCCTCCTGGAGGAATATAGATGGCTGCTCCTGTGATAGTGGTGTGGTCATTTATTTTAAGGTTAGCTGTAAGTAGTTTAGCAGGAGAAAAGGGTGGGATGGGTTTCATAATACTTGTAATGGTGAGGTGGTTGGAGTAGAGGATGGCAACAGCACCCCCTTTTTTGTTTTAGCAATTCATGTAGAGTATATTATAACCAGGGGGAGAATTTCTTTATCAGAGGTTTGGGGTTTTAGCCAAGTCTCTGCTAGAGTGATGACATCAGGGGTGTGGAAGGCTATCCAGGCATTGATCTCACTAACTTTGTTTAGAATACTATGGGCATTCATAGAGTGAAAGGAAATATGTTTGATTGGAGAGGATGAGTTTATTAAGTTGGGAGAGGTAGAGTTATGCATGGTGGGGTGATGAATGGGCCCAGGATTTGGATGTATGTCTCATGATAGAAGCAGGGCTACATGAAGTTGGTAAAGTATGACATTAAATGGGTTGCAAGTCAAATACTTAGTCTTGGTTTTAGATGCTAGAGAGTGAGGAGGAGGAAGTTTGATTTTAGGCAGAGGGATGTTCATGGAAAAGATAGAGGACGAGATTGTAATAGAGTACTGCAGAGATAAGAAGCAGTTAGTATGGGGATTAGTGGGATCTCTATGTACAGGTGGTAATGGAGTAGTACAAGATGTAAGCATGAGAAGGAGAAGTAATGGAGGCAAGAGGAAAATGGAAAGGGTTGCAAAAGCCATGGCCTAAGGTGGGAAGTAGGATTGGTATGGAAAGATGAGTGGATAAGGGACCTGTAAGAGAGTTGAAGTAAAATTTAAGTGAAACAACCTGTAGGGGGAGTAGAGGAGTAGAGGATATATAGAAAGAAGGAAGATTTGCAGCAGACTAAACTATGAAGTGATAAGTAGTGTAGGGTAAGGTCTTTAGAATGTTATAGCAGACAGGAAGGGGTGGGGTTAGGGGAGTAAGGGATTAGGTGGTTAGGTATAAAGGACATGATATGGGGGTGGGTGGGAAGGGAGCGAAGTGAAGGGGATGCAGGGAAATGTAGTATATGCAGAGTGAGATAGACAGGAGAGTAAAGGGGTATTCTGGGCTGGGAAGAGTCACCACAAGAAACAATCAGCAGGGCAGGAGAGAAAGAGTAAGGAGCACACAGTGAGAGTCAGCAGGTAAGTAGAAGAGGTGGGGAGATGTAGACAGAGAAGGAAGAGATGCAATAGCGAGGTATACACAAGTATTTGCAGTAATATAAAAACAGTTAAAAGGAAACCACAAACAGAAAAATAAAAGGAGTATAGCTAACTAAGAGAGAGTTGACACTAGGGTAATGACTAACTTATAGATGGCCGAGAGAGACAGAGGCAAGGTTTCTAAACAGGTGAGTATGGGGGCGGCTCTCAGTGGTATGCAGGTATCCTGTACAGTAGACAAAGTAAGACTACTTTGTGGCATAAGCTTAGAACACACTTTTAGTGTAAACTGGCTATACAATAGAGCACAGGTGTAGTTCCAGGAGTTGGAGTAGTATCAGTAAAGTTAGACACAGTCTTGAGGGAAAACACTTTGCTTTAAAACCTACGGAAAACAGGAGGGGAGAGAGTGTGTTGAATATAAAAACTTAGGCAAAAACAAAAACAACAGAGGTACTATACACACAACTACTGATAACAGCTAGAGAGGAGTTAGTTGAGATAAAATATGAAAAATACAGAAAAAAATAAAATAAAGTACATATGATATTAACTTTACAGATTAGAGCCGTAACAATGTGAGACAAAAGTTCAGTAACTTACTGCTGCTATAACATTTTCACATAAACAATGGAAAAAAAAAACGTACTTTTCTGTTAAACCCCTACCACGCGTCTTGCCATATTCCTGAAAAGGATAGCTATGTTGTTGTTTCAACTGATCTGTTGCCGGCGATATTGTAGTTTGAAGGTCTCACCAGTTCATTTTGCGCAGAAGTGGGCATGTCACAAATTGAGTGACAACCCGGTCTGCATATTTAATTTGCCCGTGCATACATGATATGAAAACATTAAATGTACACAAACGGTTAATACAGTATTGCATGTGCATACATGTGCGTACATACTACATCCAAAACAAAAGGTTAATGCTCTATAAAACTGTTTGCTGAGAATCCAAGATGTCCAAGTACAATGACACCTTCATTCAGGCAATCACCTCTTCAATTCTGAATGTGATTGCCTTCCTGCAGTCCTTCAGCATCATTCCAGAGGAGACAACCTGTAACAAGTGTGGATGCAAGGCTGCCCTTATACCTCATAAAGGCACATATATATATGGAGGTGTAGAGCCAAGAAGTGCAGGAGAAGAAGAGGGCTGATGACAGGAACCTTTTTCAATAAAAGTCATTTGCCTCTGACAACCCTGGTGAAAATCCTCTACTGCTGGCTTCGGAGGTTACCTGTGACAACAGCTGCTGACCACCTAGGTGTCTCAGTGAAATGTTTGGTGGACTGGTATCAGTTTTTGCATGAAGTCTCCTCCTGGAAACTTCTGCAGGATCCCATCCCATGCTTCTTGTGGGTGCTGGGAAGGAAGTGCAAATAAACAAGTGCCTCTTGGTACATGCCAAGTATAACCATGGCAGAAACCTGGCAAAGGAGAACACATTGGTATTTGGCATATATGACTGCTCATCTAAAAATGGGTACTTGACTTTTGTAGACCATAGAGATGCTGCCACCTTGCTGCCGATTTTACAGAAACATGTGTTGCCAGGCACTGTTATTGTTTCTGATGAGTGAGTAGCATACAAGAGAATAGAAGCCATACCAGGTATACATTACAAGCACCTGTGTGTAAATCATTCACAAAACTTTGTGAATCCTATGACGGGTGCACACACTAATGCTGTGGAGGGCATGTGGGCAAACTGCAAGCGACACTTTAAGGGCATGAATGGCACCCGTCCGCACATGGTGCCTAGCTACCTGGACGAGTTTATGTTGAGGAGCAGATATGGTAATGACTTTGATACTTTATTTGTTAACTTGCTGAATCACATACACGAATTCCAGGAAGCTGTTCTTATTAAAGGTCCTGTCAATGATACTGAGGAAGAGTCGGCTGTGATACCTGCACCAAAAAGGGTCCGTTTGGACATTAATTGGGACAGTGAACCATCGCATTCTGACTCTGACAAAGAAAACTATAATGCTGCACAGTAAAAAGCCATGACGTGTTTTGGCGGTTTCATTTCTTTGCTGATTACAGTATATATTATAATGTAATAAAACTTGTCAATTACAGATGTCGGTAACAGTTTACTGTTATATTTACTGTCATATTACACGTCAGTGCACTTTTTCTTCGGTTGTACGTTCGGAGGGAATGCATATTCATGAATGACATATCATGGGGAAGGGTTTTGGGAGGGGCTTGCTACTGCGCATCTGGTGAAGCACTCAAGTACAATATCGCCGTGTTGCCTTTTCCAGCTGTTTTTTTACCTTTTACTATAATAATGGACATTGCCTAGAACATTTTGCAGCAAAGTGCTGGTTTATGTTAAAAATGCAACCAACTAAAAAATTTGATTAAATACTGTCTCTCGAGGTATAGTGCTAAGACAGTCATTGTTGACAGTAATTTTCTTTTAGGTTTTGAGGCAGTTTCTGTACAAAGGCTTAATCACATATAGATCTGCCAGAGCTTTCTTTCCTAGTGAACTTTGTGTCACTTATGGTAAAAGCTGATTGCTTAAAATAAAATAGGTGGGCATAATTTGTCTTGCTTTTCCCGAGGTGCCACTTTTATTATTTGTTTGGTATCCATAAACAGGTTTATGCATTTTAGGCACATGAATAAAAACGCGTATTGCTTTTTCTTTATGTTGATAAAGAAGTAAATTGCTTTTTCGTCGATTTCAAATATACATTTAATTTTGACAGTCTGTTATATAAATATACTTTTTAAAATGTACACCTGGTGCCTGTGATTTGTGATATGAGTGAGGGAGAGCTGTGATCAACTCTTTTCAAACTCTGAGGATGTTATTGTAAGATCTGACTGATAATTGTAAATCATTTGAACTGCCTTACTTTTTCAGTTATACAAAGACACAAATTAAGGCATGTTTAACAATATTCTGCTTGGTCTTGGTGTGCTTAGTTTGAACAGTTCTAATGTACATACAGATTGTTTTCTTTTCCATTTGATATTAGTCATTGTAGCTGTTCTGTTCATTTCAATGCAGGATAATGATGCTACCAGTTTGTAATATACTACGATGTTTTACAGTCAGAAAGATAAATGTAAAAAGCACAATTACAATCAGACAGATACATGTAAAAAGCACAATAAACTTCTATGGTAAACTGCATTACAACCCAAAAGAAAAGCTGCCACTTCTGTCTTATGAGAATCCACACTTTTCTGCATTTGTTAGAACAAACAGTATTACACCACTGAAGCAACACCAACTTATTTTGGAGGACACAACAAAGACCAGTTCCCAACAGGGAAAATAACTAGGAAGATGAAGAAACAATCCCAACAATGACCAGGAACAAACTGACTTTATTCACCACAATAGGTTCCTTAGACTAGGCGCTTTCGCCAGTAATTGGCTTCATTAGAGGACTCTGATGAAGCCAATTACTGGTGAAAGTGCTTAGCCTAAGGAACATATTGTGGTGAATAAAGTCAGTTTGTTCCTGGTCATTGTTGGGATTGTTTCTTTATTTTGGAGGACCTTTTGAAAGGCTACCCATCTTGGTCTGTCACTGACATTTCAGTCTTCGTTGGGCTCAAACAAAACGGTGAGAAGCATGGTAGGGGTTTAACGGAAAAGTACCAAAAAACTATTATCCATGATGTCTTAGTGTAAAAGAAACTGACAATAAAAATGTCTGCTGTAGTTCATGTAGCAAAACATGTGCCATTTTGTAGTTGAAATAATCAAACTAACTGAGATATGAGAATATAGCTAAACAGATGTTCTATAGTTTAACTCTTGAATTTTGCAAGCCAGGTTAAGGAGTTAAAACAATTGGCAGTTTCACAGCAACAGAACGTAGAACTAAACAAAGTGAGATATACTTCACATCCATAAGACTGCTACTAAAAGTATTTGACATAGAGGACATGCCATAAAGCAGTCACTGTACACGTTAAATGCCCAATAATGCAATAACTAGATTCTACAAACCATCACCAGTTAATACTGCTAAAGAAATTCAAACTGCAATTTGCAGATATATGGTAGAAGTGTACAAAAAAGCAATTGCTACACAAGTAGAAATATATCCAAAAGCTAATAGAAAATAACCTATATTAATTTATGTACAGCCTTTCACTTGTGTGACATGAGACAATAACTCAGCCAGCCAAGCCATGACTTCGCAAATATTTGAAAAGGTGCTTACCAAAGTCTCACAAATAAGTTGCAACAGCATACAAAGCTCTTCCAGATGAAATAAATGTAGTTTACATGCTGAGTACAAGTGAAAAGCTGTTTACATCAGTACTATTAGGGACCTGCACACCACTGACATGAAGCCACAGACTAGTAGAAAGAGGAAAACAAAATGGCGCAGAAACACTAACAGTTTAAAAATGCCCCAGAGGATTAAGGGTGATAGAGGAAAAATGTGGGATGCAGGGAAATGTAGTATATGCAGAGTGTGATAGACAGGATGGTAGAGTGGGATGCAGGGGAATGTAGTATATGCAGAGTGAGATAGAAAAGAGAGTAAAGGGGTATTCTTGGCCAGGAAGAGTCACCACAAGAAACAATTAGCAGGGCAGGAGGGAAAGAGTAAAGAGCACACAGTGAGATTCAGCAGGTAAGTAGAAGGTGGGGAGGTGTAGACAAAGAAGGAAGAGATGTAATAGTGAGGTATACACAGGTATTTGCAGTAAGATAAAATCACTTAAAAGGAAACCACAAACAGAAAAACAAAAAGAGTATAGCTAAATAAGAGAGAGTTGACACTAGGATAGTGACTAATTTATAGATGACTGAGAGAGACAGAGGCAAGGTTTCTAAACAGGTGAGTATGGGGGGGGGGCTCTCAGTGATATGCAGGTATCCTGTACAGTAGACAAAGTAAGACTACTTTGTGGTATGAGATTAGAACATACTTTTAGTGTAAACTGGCTATACAATAGAGCACAGGTGTAATTCCAGGAGTTGGAGCAGTATCAGTAAAGGTAGACACAGTCTTGAGGGAACACACTTTGCTTTAAAACCAAAGTCCCACAAATAAGTTGCAACAGCATACAAAGCTCTTTCAGGTGAAATAAATGCAGTTTACATGCTGAGTACAAATGAAAAGCTGTTTACGTCAGTAATTTTTAAATCAGTAATATCAGGGACCTGCACACCACTGACATGAAGCCACAGACTAGTAGCTATGAATGAACTAGTTGCTATGAACTAATGAAGCTGTGAACTGCATGAATCACTATAACATGCCATTATTGTGTGTGTTTGTTCCATCTGGTCCATTTCTTCACATGCGGATGTTGTTGGTAATTGTTTGAATTCATCTGCCATTTGGTGGCTAATCTTTTTGACCTCCTGAGTATCAGTTGTTCTAAAGGGAGCTCCATATCATCACCACAAATTGTCTTATGGTCATCAGTTGTACCAAAGTCGCAACCATAATACTCTATTCTATGAAAAGTACTAGGAGGTTTTGGATATACAGTTTTGTTGTTGTAATCATTATCATCTTGAATTATTTTCTAATCCTTCCATTTAATAGGAATTATTTTAGAGTCTACTTGCCTGATGACATTTTTGAAGTTGTTCTTATGTCAGGAAAATTCAAGGTCGCTAGAAGTAGAAAAGATCAGTTTAGAAATGTCATCCTTCACTATATTCATACAATGTTGGTTCTCCCTAATACCAACCTGCTCAAATCAAGTTCAGTTCTAGCAAAGATATGAAGAAGCTTTAAATGGAAAAGTGAATTTTCTTCAACTCCCTGAGGAAAAATCCAAATTCAGCGGCCTTTTGGGACATGTTTCCTTTTAATGCTCTCCTCTAAAAAATAATTGTCCAGTTGTAAAGAGTTGTACCTGTATAATGGCTTGTTAAGAGCATAAATCTGTTCATCCAACATTAAAAAAGCTCCTTCTGCTGAACAAATATATTCCCTTTCCACAAGATAGTTGAAATTGTCAAGCCACCTATTTACATTGTTCGTTTCAATAAAATCACAAAACAATGCAGTCAGAGTTTGCTCAATAGTACTAGGAATTCCACCTAGTGATCAATGAAAAACTGGTGGAGTTCAGGAGTTAGATTCCATTGTACCAAATCATCTATTCAATACAAAGCTAGCACTCTTATTTACAGCATACACCTCTGCTTCCCACCAAAAACAATATTCTTTCCTGTCTATCTTATCTGTTACTATCCAGTGCTACCTTCTCACAACCTTTCTAACTCCATTCCATCATGCTCTTATTCTTTAATGCTTTTAGCTTATCTTTCTTCTTGACTTCTTAAAATACCTTCAGTATATTATTAATTTACACATTTAGTTTGATATAAGTGACAAAACATGTTTGTCTGTTGTTAGATTTCTATGTTGCAATGAATGCTGCACTCTAAATTCATTATGGATTAGGGAATGTCGGACTTCATTGTGGCTGAAAATGGTCCTTGAACCAGCCCACCTAATAAGTTAATGCATGATACTAAGAATAAATAAATAAATAAATAAACAAAGGCACAAAATGATGACATTAAAATTAACTTCAAATTCTTAATAGGAAGAGAAACAAAATGTGAATATGTGAAAATGATGATGATCATTTGAAAAGGAACAATTAAGACAATATCACTGCAAGGCAGAAAAATCCATTCTGAGGACCCTGCATAAAAACAGAAAAGAAAGTAAAATCAATGCCTTTATAATGCACATAATACCATCACTGCACTTGGCAATGGTGATTCATGCACTAGAATCTTCTTGTCACTATTACTGTAGCATCATTTATCTTTGGCATGTAGGATTAGTCTTTATTCAGCTGCAACAAGTACAATATTCCCTAGCTAGACTTGCTTTCCCTGAATTGTATTGAGTAATATCAACTTTGTCACATAAAACTTAATATTAACATGAATGATAATCAAAACGAAATTCTACAGACTTAGAAACTGCACTAAATATATGTTGTGGGTTTAAAAAAAACATAAGAGAGACTTTGTAAATTAAGTACAAGAATCACACAGCTTCCAACTAAAAAACAGATTGTCTGAAATGTTGGTAAGAATAAAAAACAGTAATAGTTTTCGACAAAATATAAATACAGTTTGAATGTGCCATTTAACTTAATGTGTAATTCCAAACTTACACATACCACCTGAACAAATTAACCTGCAATGAATTAGAGCAGAGGTATAAACATATTGAATTATGTCCCTCCCATGACTTTGAATAAAGTTATATACAACACCATAAGCTTGAACTATGGAGCTACTTAAGAAAATAACTACACCATCATGAAGGAATCCATTTCAAGTACTTGCAAACAGTGGCTTAAAGACCTGAAATGTACCCAACAGCATGTGGTTATGTGGATTCATTTTGATATAGCAATTGTAGTTCCATCATTCACAAATCACAGAAAAAGTTTTTTTTTTTTTTTTTTTTTTTTTTTTGCAATGATCAAGTCCACTGCATCCTCCCATTTTGGAAGGACACTCCCCACACCCCAAACTTAAATATATCTACTCTGAGGTCACACAGCAGTAGGGAAAAGGGAATTTTCTACTATCACAGAAAGTTCTTTCAGTAAAACTATTTTCAACCGATTTGTGCTCAACCAAACTACCTTCTCTAGGTTGACATGTTCCCAGTTATGTTACCCAAAAGCTTAGTAGTAGTATAAATTTTTAATAACCAGAAATTAATACTTACAATTCAGAGGTAAAGGATGCCTGGTTGCTCATTTAATTTTGTCTGTTGTCCACTGCCATAGTGATTGAGCATCACTAAGATCCCAGATGATATCGATGTAACCCACCTATTTAGACCTATACCTCCAGCACACACCTCTGTTGCTCTTTACACCAGATTTCAGGGTAGCATTGTGAATTGCCCACCATGGAGAATGTTGTATTAGTGAGTTGTGATAATGTTGGTAAAGTTGCTAAGAGTATCAAGAAGGTATTTATTTCCTTTCCTAATCAGAAATAATACAAATTAAATGTTGTTGCTATTTTAGTGCTCCTGATGTATCAGGTCTATTCTGTTCTGAAGAAGTGAGTCATAAAGCTGCATTAATTAGGAGTTCTATTATTTACTCATTTAACCTTAATGATTGTATTCCAACAAGCAAGTATTGTCATATATTAATCACCCTAACAAGTTGTCTTAACACTAAGTAGTGAAACTGCAAGTATTGCTCCTACAGTATTTTCACATGCTGGAATTCTTCATGGGTTCATTGGTGTATATTAGGTTAACAACAACAGGGACATTTTTGAGGTATTCATGCACCCCAAATGTATCAGACAAGTTTGGTACCCTAAGGCTGCTTTAATGGGGATATGTAGGCTAGGATAATGCAGCAAGCTGTCTCTGTTGATCAAGATGTAGGTGCCAGACTAGGAGTGAATTTTTGATTCCCCATCTACTTATCCAAGTTTTGTTTGAATTTTCAACAAGAGAAACCGGGAACCAAATAAAAAAAAAATGATGGAGGTCCAGGGAGCACACAGTTCAAGTATAAACCACACAGCTAGTAGCAACCACCAAAGATTTATTGAGCAAAAACAGCAGTCAAACACTTTCATCTTACATCAAGACTTCATCAGAACTGCAATAATCACATAAACCATACAATATAACGTAACATAACGGAACATCCTATGGTTAAAACCAACCAATACAAATAATGCTTAAGAAATTAATTAATTAATTAATTAAAAACTTGAAAATATGATGACAGTTTGAAACAGTGTATATAGGTGAAAAAAAAGTGCCAAACATATTACAACAATGCATGTACAACACACTATAAAGATAACTGATGAATTACCCCTCCATACTTTTCAGTGTTAAGATTGGGGTAATGGAACAGCAGTCATTGAGCCCAGTGGGAGTCAGGGCATCACACATAAAAATTTAGATTATTTCCTTCTTGTTGAGGTGTTCATCTGTATTAAAACCCATTGCATCCCATTCCATATAGTACAGCACTGCAAACGTGAAGTGGTCATAAGGAAAAGCTGAAATATGCCTATACAAGGCGTAGGTGTTCTTTCCTTTTTGGTGTCATTCAGGTGTTCATAAATTCTTTCTTTCAGCTTACAACTAGTCTTTCCAATGTAGAATGCCTTACAACATTGACAAAGAGCTCCATATACTACCCCCTTGGATACCCAATTTTTACCTTAAATTTCCTATTCCTGATGAAAAATGAGTCGCACGATAAAATATGCTGACAATAATTGCAATGATTGCATTTATGCATACCCTTAGGTCTACTTGAACAACTCACGTCATGTTTCATTTCTAAAAGGTTCTTAAAAGACTTGCCCTTTCTGAACACAACCTTTGGCTTGAGCCCAAACAATTCTTTGCCTTCATTGATACTCATCACAACTGGCCAAAAATTACACACTGTTTCCACTACATCATAGATGTTAACAGAAAAGGTGACTATTAGTGAATGTTCAAACTCTCATTACATTTTCAAGTTTTTAATTAATTAATTTTTTTAAGCATTATTTGTATTGGTCGGTTTTAACCACATGACTACAGGATGTTCCTTTATATTGTGTGGTTTATGTGATTACTACAGTTCTGATGAAGTCTTGATGTAAGACAAAAGCACTTGACTGCCGTTTTTGCTCAATAAATCTTTGGTGGTTGCTACTAGCTGTATGGTTTATACTTGACTTGTGTGCTCCCTGGTTCTCCATCAGTTTTTCTTGTTTGGTTCCTGGTTTCTCTTGTTGCATTTGTTTATGGCCACTGGAGGAGGTTCTGGGTCAGCCAACTTGGATCTGGTTTCCCAAATTTGTGCTGGTATAGGCAACCTCATTGCTCTTTTATGCAAAATCAGTCTACAACTACAAGGTAACAATACTTCTACAACCAACATTAATTCTCAATTGGAGCAATGTTCTGGTTAACTTTCCTCTTGGTCTAACCAACTTGGTGGGGTTGACTAGTCTAGGAATTTTAATCACTGGGAGCTGTTGGACTTTGATACATGGAAAGCTGACATCTTTGAATTTTCTCTGTCAAGCTCCATTCAGGCCAACACCGACCATAACATTATAGGTGAGCACTCCTTTGTTGACCAGTTACAGTTATTTCAGGAGAAATTACTGGTGTATAAAAAATTCAATTGGATCATGCATATTTGCAGGAGAACATAAAGAGAGGCTTAATTCCTAAAGACTACATTTGTGGTATTTCCCTAATGGAGTAGAAACTGACTCTGACCTTCACAAAGCTTTAATTAGTATTTTCAACAAAGCAGACACGGACATAATTCATTTAATCATACATGAAAATGAAGTCAAATTAGACGAGTTATCTCATGACCTGGACATTATTAATACTAGTTTAAATACTGATGGTTTATTTCATCGCTATTAAACCAACTACTATAACCTGTTCAAAAATATTTATGAAACTTGTGCTGCAATAAAAACCAGGAAAGTTAGAAAACTGCAGAGAGATACTGAAGCTTATGCCAAAGGTAAGGCATATCCCCCGCCACCAAAGGCTTCTGAACCTGGGCAGCCAATAGATGATGATGGACAGCAGGAGGGCTTAAATTCATGCAATTCAGGTCTATATTACATGATAGAATAATTAGATGATCGAACATCTAAACACTGACCATGTAATATCGAAAGCAAAAAACAGTGAATGGCCAATTTCATGCAGGGAAAGATTCCCTTGGCCGTCCGCTGGATTTTGCTGTTTTCTCCACTGTGGAGTGATCTCAGAGTTGGTATATTAGTTAGGGGGGTGTGGGGGGTACAGCTTCCCACATCAACGGGTGTGGGGGGGTGAAGTCCCCCACTTAGTTTGGCTATAAATAAATTTTTTTTTTATGGCTGACGGTAATGTTTCCTGGTGGTGTTTGCTATTTTGCAGTTTGATATTACGTGGTCAATGTTTAGGTGTTTGATTACCTAATCATTTGATCATGTAATATAGACCCACACAATTCGGATGACTTGGGCTTCCAGGAAGGAGCTGGAAACAGTGAACATCTCCAAAGACGTTCTGAAAGGATCTGCCAAAAAGAAAAGGTAAAAGGGGAAGAATCTAGTACTTTTTCTGCTAAAGAACATAACAAAAATTGAAATATAGACAATAATCCTACCTTTGAGAATTTGGGAGGCAGTCCAAAGGCTTTTCATTCCAGATCATTCAACAGCAGCTCAAACAACTTTAAGGCTGGAAACCAGTGGCAAAAAAAAAAAAACATTCGGGGGGGGGGGGGTCACGAGGAAGAACCGTTATTAATGGAATGGATCAGGTAAGTATGACAGGGGATTATTTACCCATTTCAATTGACAGAACAATGGCATTTGAGACTGTACAAGTTTGTAATGACATTAATGCACTGCATAGTTTATGCTCAGAATTTTTTTTGGGACATGTGGACATTGTTGTTAATACAACAGATTTAGATAGCTCATGTTTGTTTGGACAATTTGATGCTTTGCCTGCTAGGACAAGCTCGGGCATCTCTGAATTTAACTATGTAGGTCATTTGAATAATATGCCTGTAGTTACTTTTGAGAATCACTGTGTTTATTGTGTAAGACAATGCTGTAAATTTTGTGTTGACTGTACACCAGCATGTGGATACAATACATCCTTGAGTGATGAGTTCAGCTATGACGACTTTTCAGACAGTTTTGAGTTGGTTTCACCTATGTTTAGTGGTGCAAATATTAATAATTGTTATGCTTTGTCTGAATTGATACTCATGGATGTAAAAAGTCATTTAATTTTGACAGTTCCATTTGTTCATCCACCACTGGTGGGGTTCACAGCAATATGGCAGCCTGTTCACTAGTTAATTACCCTTTGACGGACATGAACGGTGGATTTGAAAATGGGGAATTTTAACATGACACCACTTATGCAATGACCAGTTTACTTTGTGAAGCTGAAGTTGATGCTAGTGACTTTTGTGTTTCTAGTGTTCAGTTTCCCAAATGTAGTACAGTTGACACAGACGTTGGGACAAATTTTGGAGCATTACAAAAGTATGTTGTGAATAGGGGGGATCCAGTCATTAAGTTAGTTAGTGAGGCATAGCTGGATGACTGTCCTAAATCCTTGAATAATTCAGGTGCAAATATTGTTTACTTTGACATTAATATGTTTTTTATCAAACTGGCTTTACAGGTATCCATGTCTATTGGGTCTAGTTCTAGCTTGTTTTCTAATGTTGAAAATATGGTTACCCCTAAAAATTTTGAGAAGGTACTAGTTTGTATTCAAAATACGGATAATGATTTTTCAGTGTATAACTTTTCAAGCTTCAACATTACAACTGAGCATCCCAATGTGTTAAGCAAATGACTGAGTTTTTTGCTGGCTAAGGAGTCCAATTTGACTGAGGTTTTAATCGATTTAAAATTGTTTACATGTAAGCTTAATTTGGGACTCTGGTTCAAAACTGACTCTCTGAACTCTAGTGCAAATCCCAACAAACATCTAAAAAAAGCTAGTTCATTCAAACCACCCTTAAATAGCTGGTTATCTCTCTTTGATAAAATGTGTGAATTAGAAATTCAGAGATCATTTTCTAAAAAAAAACAGCTAGAGACTACAACTTATCCAATTAGGAAGCATTGTTGTTCAAAGAATTATGTAGCAACAAGAGTATCAGGATAATGAAACTGGGCAAGGGTGGGGGAATAGTTGTGATGGACATCAATGACTATAATAATCATATGCATGAGTTGCTTTTCACTGAGACTTATGTCCAGATATCTAAGAATGAGCTCAATATTGCCTGTTCAAAAAATTGATATCTGTCTTTATGACATGGTTATGCAGGGGTAAGTTAACAGTGACACATATGATTATTTACTCAATCAGCATCCAGTGGTAGCGGGCATTTTTGGGATACCCAAAATCTATAAAGATCTCCAAAATCCACGTTTGAGACCAATAGTGGTTGTGGGTAGAAGCAAGACCTTCTACATAGCCAAATATGTGGACAGCTTGCTAAAACCATCAGTCACTGAAGTCCAACATATTTGTAAGGATTCTTTGGATTTTTTGACCAGGCTAGCAAAGCTCAGGTTCTCAGGTGAATGTATTTTGGTCACGATAGATGTCCAAAATTTATATTCTGTCATTCCCCACAAGGTAGGGTTGGAGTGATTGGAAAGTATTCTTTCTGTCTTAGGACTGTTGTTGAACAATGACACCAATATGGCTTGTAAGCTTATGGATCTGGTTTTGACCAATCATTTTCTTTATTTTGAAGGCCAGTTTTCAAACAGGCAAATGGAGTGGCCATGGGGGCTTCTTGTGCCCCAAGCTTTGCCAACTTGGTCATGGCCTATTGGGAGAAGTAGTATGTATTTAATAGTCCCTTTGCCAAATGTTGGTCATTCTATATTCATTTCCTGGGTGACATTTTTATCATCTGGGACAATTCTGCCACAAAATTTAATTAATTTTTCGAGTATATCAATGGTAGTACTTCTTTCCTAAAGTTTACCCTTACGTTTGAGCATGATTCAATGGCCTATTTGGATGTATTGGTAACCAAGGATTATTCGAGAAATTGTTTTTGTTCCAACATCTACCATAAAAAAATGTTTTCCAACTCTTACCTCCATTTCGATAGCTGGCATCCACAATTTAAAAAGAGGGCTGTGGTCAAGGGCCAGTTGGTCAGACTTGCTTGTATGATTTCTGATGATGTCACCTTCACTGTTGAAATAGACAAATCGATTGGCATGTTCAGTAAAAGAGGTTCCACCCATGAGTTATTGGACAATATTAAGAAAGAAGTCCAGGTTAAGAGGAGGAACGGCTTTTACAAACCGCTACTACTTATTCCTGGTGGTCAAACTGATGACCATTTGACTGGTAATAGCCTGTCACAAGAAACACAACCAATTGTCCCTTTTGAAAGTTCACTAATAGTCACCTTTTCTGTTAACATCTATGATGTAGTGGACACAATGCGTAAGACGAAAGTGCTTGACTCTCCCTCTTTTATCTCCCAATTATAAGTACCTTTAGTTTTCTAAGTAATGTCACATCTTAGCTTCCACTGCATCTACAAATAGTGTAATTTCTTGTTTAGTATTCTATTTTTAACTGCTTGCTGAATCTCTTAGTGGGCTTCCATCCACACCTACTCTATCATCTATTTATCTACACTCAGAAATATATACTCTACACACCCTAAGATGCTTCTCAGTTGTAGATATATACTGTACTCAGTCAATGATGCAACTTTCTGTACATTGTAAACCGTGTAAATGTATTATCTATGCTAAATGATGCTGCAGTGTTTTTTTTTTTCTTTTTTCACTACAACTATGTATAACTCATATTACATGATTCTGTCTTGTTGAAGTTTTGTATGTAATTACCATGGAGCTTTTCTCCTCGGGTCTCCACTAAAAATGAGCCTCTGGCTCAGATGGACTAACACGGTTAACAAATATCAAATTGACTGCTGTTTTTGCTCAATAAATCTTTGGTGGTTGCTACTAGTTGTGTGGTTTATACTGTGCTCACTGGACCTCCATCAGTTTATGTTTGAATTTTGTTAAGGAAGAAATACGCTTCACATCGATCAAAAGCCTGTCCCAAAGAAGGGCCAGTGTATGAGACACATACCTGTCTCACCAACAAGACCTATTTATGTAGTATGCAAGGTCCCTAAATTGGGTAACTCTTGTGCTATTTGTTTTGTGAATATGCAGAAGATCTATGATAGAGGAATCTGAGGATGCCTTGTAGGCTAGGCATAGATCACCCCTCAACAGTCTGTAGTCCCAGTTGTTGCATGTGCCTGGTCTGCTACATACCGAAGAGGACATTATACTCAATGAATGGTTTGAAGAGGGCTGAACAGAGTGGAATGATTTCTTTTTGGACCTAGATGCCACTTTCTTTATAAGTTCAGCAACTGCTAATGATTTCCTTACTACTGTAGACACATGATGGTCAAAGGCCAGGTTACTGTCTACATATGTCCCCAAATCCCTGAGTACTGCATCTACTCTTAGGGAGGTTTTATTAGTGTGGTAGTTTCTAGGTGCAACTGATTTCCCAAAAGATACTAGTATGCATTTCTTAGCATTGAGTTTTAGGATATGGCTCTAGCTCCAGTTGTTCTTCTGTGTCAACACTTCTTAGAGCATGTTAGTGTCTTGGGGGAATTTTCTGAATAAACTTGATCAGCCAGTGGCCCCTGATGTTGGCCTTAGCTTCAGAGAAGTAGATGCTGAAATGGAGCAGACAGCTCAGAGCTCATGGACTCAGACAGTGAGCAGCCTCTTTGTGGAGGTGATTTCCCCTATCCTAACTTTTTAGGAAATATTTGTGAGCCAGCTGGCTATCCAGTGGGTAACATAAGGGCTTATACCTAATCTTTGAGTTTGTCTATAATATCTGATTGAGGCGTTGTGTCAAATGCCTTAACCACTTCTAGGTAGGCAGTATGCACTGTTTTGCCCTCATCCATTGCCTTGGTGACCTTCTCAAAAAAGTCCGCCAGGATGAGTAGCCATGAACTGGCCTTTAACAAAATCAAACAGAGTTAGATCCAGCATCTGAAGGTTTCTTATGTCATTGTTAGTCATTTCCATGATAATTCTTTGCATGGCTTTGCATATGAGACTAGTCAGACGTATGCATCTGTAGTTACTGCAGTTGGTAGATGGCATGACCTTGTGCAGAGGGATGACTGCTGAAGCTTTCCATTCAAGTGGCACAAAGCCTGTCTGAGGGCTATGGTTAAATAATGATGCTAGTAGCCCTGATAGGTCATGTTTCATGCCACTTAGGAGGCATCGTGTAATATTAAAATGGCCCACTGATGCAGTGTTCATGGCCCTGGACAGGGCATCAAGGACCTATTTCCTAGTGACAGTTGGGGACGATATGTTTGACGATATTTCAAAGATGGATTCCATGTGGGGTGGCTTGCTTTTTGAGCTTGTTCTGTGCTTCTTCCTGATATGTGCAACAGACTCTTTGCAGCTATTAACATGACTGTACCGGATTTCTTTGAACAATTTCACATAGGCAGCATTGTTCTTAGAGATTGCTGAGGCCCGAAACTTTGCCAGGTTATCACTTAATAGTAGGAAGATTGCCTTAGAACAGCTCTTAAATGTTTCATGGTTAGCTGGGTCCTACATTTTTTTTTTGTTTCAAAGGAGACAGCTTTATGGTCTGACCTTACTAGAAAGGGCATTACACTCGAGGGAAAATTCCTTAACTCATCAAGAGAGATCTCTTGTTGTTTGAAAGCCAAAAGATACAGGGACATCAGTTTTCTCCCATGTTAATGAAGACCAGATCCAATATATTTGCACCTCTATAGATGAAGTACTCTAAACTGCCACAACTGAATAATATAATATCTATATTTATTGATGAAAAGGTGAGTGAGTTTGCAGTAAAACAAAACCGCGTCTTCAG
Source organism: Protopterus annectens (assembly GCF_019279795.1). Classification (NCBI taxonomy): domain Eukaryota; kingdom Metazoa; phylum Chordata; order Ceratodontiformes; family Protopteridae; genus Protopterus; species Protopterus annectens. The sequence goes on along the minus strand of NC_056741.1, from coordinate 1,527,786,783 downwards.
ACAGGTTAGCGGTTTTGTTTTACTGTGAAAGTGCTCACCTGTTCATCAAAAAATATATATTTTATATTATTCAGTAATGGCAGTTTGAAGTAGTTCGTCTATAAAATTTTGTTCATGCCTTACTCCACACTCTTAGTCAGCTGTCTTTGTTTTTTTTTATATTTGCACATCTAATGGCTGTATGGGTTATTTGGGGTGGGTATTTTCTGTTTACAAAGTCCAGGAACCTCTAGACCTGCAAGTCTGGGATCAGGTATGATTCCTGGTTTATAGTGGGGTAGCTGGATTCACCCATAAATATGGTATTAGGATGAATTGTGAGGGTTGCCAGTGAAATATGTGTTATGGATGTTATGGTAGTCATAAAGTGATCCTATAGCTTACAAGGATATACTATGGGACTTTTCCTATAGTAATTTGAAGGTGGAGAAGCTAAAGTGCATCATACTGTCTTACCAGACATGACGTATGTTTCCATTTGATGCAAATCGAGACACCTCCACCTTTAGTCCCTGCCTGTGCAACAGCTGTTCTAAATGTGTTAATAGCCCACACCGCCAGATTGCCCTCCATGGCTTTAAACCATGACTTGCTAAATGCAGAAGCATCTGCATTTTACAGGTTGAGGAGAGCTTGTTTAATTTCCTGATATTGAGCAGTAACACCACTGGATTGTAGTGGGTTGATATTGCTATGTCAGAAGGTTTGCCGGGTTGGCATTGCCAAAAAAGGCACTATGAGGAAAAGCAATGTTTTAGCCAATATTTGAAAGCCTAGAGGGGCAGGTGCTGACCATCCCTGGCAAAGCAGCATGGTGGGTTAACCATATCTTCCCATGCTGATAAATATTGTACCCCCTTAGAGTGACAACTAAAACTAAGACAATTATTAAAGTCAGTCATCTTCAAAGGAAGAAGCAGTACTATCCCAAATGAATCCAAAGGGACTACTTAATGAAATGGTTATATCTTTATATATTGTTAATTGCCCATATTCTAGATCCAGGCCAGACTTGAGGAGGGAAAAGATTTCTTCTTATACATAAAAATACATTTTTTTTCAAACCATTCCTCCATGCTACCTGGTTCTCAAACTTTATTGGAAGTGATATCAAATCGTTGTGTAGAAGAAAGAAATATTAAACTAAGCTCTTCTTCAAATCATAATGGCTTATTTAAGTTTTTAGATTTCAGATAATGTTGTTCACTAACAGGCACCTATTGGCCAATAGGTCAGTAAAACCAAGCCCTCCTCTCTTAAGTAATTTATATATTTTCTTGCCTCAAAATCCTGGGTCTTTTACATTGTCAAAACAATCAAATACATTTTGGTATAACATACCTTGGAAATTGTTACATTAGGCACATGTCTTCAAATAATATTTTTGGAGTAAGAATTAATTTATCTACTTATGTCCCTGATAAGAATGAGAGATATTGGTGTTTATAGCTAGAAATCTGCTGCGTTAACTGTTGAAGCAGTAAATAAACATTCATAACTAAGATATGATCTGGAGATTTTGAGAGATGAATTCCACTATGGTCAAATAAGCTTTTTACTGCATCATACCTACCAAGGAATACCAGCCAACCTACTTTTCTTCAGAACTACATTGCAGTCAAACATAAACAAATTGAAACCTCTTCTATTCACTGTCGACTGCTTTCCCCATACTTACCTCATCTAATCCTAACTACGCAACACAGCTACTCAGTAATACACTAAAACATAGCTATAACAATTGCGTACCTTACCCCCTCCCAAACAAAAAAAAAAAATAACAGTGGTACACTTATAGACTTGCATCATTTTTAAAACTCAGAGATGAACCTCGGCACCCTTGGAAATCCAGACCCATTCCTAAAACATACAATCACGTGAAGTCACTCTGGAATCTTGTCAAACAAGGTATGTAACATTATAAAAGCCAACATGAAGCATAGTCAGGACTTACTAATGAATTCTCCAGAACAATTCTATAAAGAAGTCATCTAGATCATTGGATAACAATCCTCTGCAGCCTTTCAAAATGCATCCCCTTTCTATATTTTCTTTGACTTTTTTTACAACTCTCCCTCAGCTTCGTACTACTGCCTATGCTCAACATCCCTCTACTCCCTCAGCTGACCCCTACATGTCCTCGTTTACTTAAGAAAAAGCTGCTTAAAGATATAGAACCTCTACTTGATCAACTTCAACTGAAGTACCTAGCTGTCTCTGACTCTTGTCTCTGTTTCTCTTTCTCTCTCTCTCTAATCCTGGATTATTTATCATCAAAGGGAGGACATTACTTCCTCTCTCCAAAAGATGTACAACCTGTGCTAAACACACAAGATCATGGCTTAGATCAGGAAAACAGCTGTTTTAAAAGCATTACCCTAATGTCCAAAATGTATCTCACAACCCCATTATTGTCCAGTCAGCATACTTTCCAAAATAAAAAGTTTATCTTTACTCATTTTTCTCAATACTTGAACAAATGCCACCCAATCTTCTCTAAACCACACAGTTTCTGGTCTGGTCACAACACTCTGACATCACTTTGGATTTTTACAGATTACATTTTACAGGCAATGGATACAAGAAAGATTACCTGCACCAAAGATTAAATCTGACAGGCTATGGATAAAGGAGTGTTTACTTGCAACATGTTAATCAACTTTACTAAAGTATTTGAACTGGTTGAGCATTCCATCCTCTCAGATAACTTATTTGAAATAGAGATTAGCTCAGATGCTATACAATTGCTCCACATCTATCCTTCCAACTGTCCCTTCACTGACACATTTAACCTCACAACCCCTGCTTGTGAAAAGTTTTCTTCAATGGCCTATACTGACCACTCCGTTTTTCTCTATCTGCATTAACAGACTTCTGCTGAAGCCATGGTATTATTTCACTCAAACAAACCCCTGCAAATACAAAATTAAAAAAAAAATGATATGCAACTCCTGAGAAACAATAATTATTACTTTTTTTAATAAAAACTCTTCAAAACCTCAGCATCACTGCAACTCTCTGATCACTGTAAAATGACAATCAAAATGTTAACTCCTTCTGAAATCTAAATATATGGCTTGATACCTGTTTTAACTTTAATCCTCACTAGCAAAACACCCAAAAAAAGTCTTTTTTCTGGGCCAAAAGTACTCCACTTTCGATCAAAGTTCTCTAGAACAGAAACAGGCAAAGGCATCTTACTTGCTTTACTTGAATATGGATTGTTGCTAATAAATGCAGCATCTGCAAAGAATACTACCAAAATGTTACCATCTCCAATAACATCTGTCACTTCATCATTGTCTTCCCTAAAAATAAGGACATCACTACATTACCCTACAAAAAGCAAAATGGCTCCCAGTGAAGAAAAAAGCTGACCTCATTCTCATTTCTCAGGTATTAAAGCTACTTCGTGATAGATCAATCACTTCATTAGCTTCAAAGCTCATAAGTGATATTCCATCTTACAACCTATGAAATTGTGGTCACTCAGAAATCCATCTTCAAATATCTAAACAGAAGTTGCACTGTACTGACTAATTCTTCTTAAGAGGCTGCAAACTACAAAAATCACTCCTAGTCTCCTCTTAAATACACTCCATACTTTTCAAAATTCCTCTCTCAGATAAAATGTTATATTACAGAATGGGCTAACTGCAACTGTGTCCTCTCTGAACATATAATCTAATCTACAACAACCAATCTCTTTCCTTCTCTCTTTCATCCTTTTTTTAATATTCTTCATACCAATCTTCTATAAATTTAAACTGAAATTTATTCTATAAATATAGAGGAGCCTGCATACAGTATATGATGCAGTCAAGTTATATTCCTGTTTACATTTTACTTTGTAATGTGTCAAATTCTCTGTTTACTTTTCATCTTCCAGGGATAAGCCTGAAATTGGTCAGAGTTGATAAGTGCCCTACCTTGGTTAATACATTTCAGTAAAATAAAAATGTATTTTTGTCACTTCATAGGTTCATAGGTTCATAGGAGGTTGCTAGGCTAATGGCCTTTGAGCCTTTACAAACCCAGCCCTGATATATCTATGTTCCCTGATTGACCATGATAGACAATCTATATTTACAGAGCTAGTCTATGATCAGCACTGACTGCCCCTGTCCATGAGGGGCATAGGTATCACACCCGCGGTGAATTTACAGTATCAGATCCAATTGTCCAAGTTGCTCTTAAATAGGGCCATTGAGAAGATCTACTTCATGTGAATTGGGAGTTTATGTCAGAGGAGTGGCAGTCTTTTGGAGAAGTATCTGTCTCTCCAGCATGTCCTGTTAATGTCACAGGCTAGGTTTGATTTTTGGATATGCATCATTTCCATTAGAGTTGGTTCAGAGACTGATCTGTAAGCTGGGTACAGGCCGCTTCTCAGCAGCCTATAAGATACAGAATACAGTGACAGGGCTTTCAGTCTATCCATGTACTTCATGTTTTAAAGGCCCTGAATTTTCTTCGTGAGAAATCTCTGTGATCTCTCCAGCAGCTACAGGTGTCTGTTGAGGTAAATACAGAAGGAAGCTTTGTACTCTATTAATGGTCTGATGAGGGTTGAGTACAAAAGAGTTATAATATCCCTAGTCCAGGATGCAATGGTCTTACTTATGAGATGTGCAACTAGAAGGCTTTCCTTACCACTATGGACACACAATATCAAACTTTAGGTTGCGATTAACCTGTGTTCCCAAATCTTGCACCACTGGGTTAGAGCTTAGGGGGTACTGTCTAAACTGTAATTTGCAGGGATTTCCCCTTTGCTAAAGGGGGTAATAATGCACTTTTTTTTGCATTTAGTTTGTCTGTGGCTTTGGCACCAATAGCTTGTCTGCGTTAGCCCCTTTTGTAATATGTCAACATCATTAGGGGATTGATTGCACCCAGTTTGCAATTGTCACTCAGCTTGGTAAGCCACATACAGTCTACTTTCCTAGACTTCCAAGAAGTAGATTCTAAATAGTCGAGGGCCCAGCACAGATCTTTGTTGTATACCACTGGTAAATGGTATACTAGTAGTGGTGGTATCCACAACTTTGACTTTATGCATTGTGTCGGTGAGCCAGTTGGCTATCCATCCATTCACGTAAGGGTTAATCCCCAGTTGGGTGAGTTTCTCAATGATACCTGAGTGGGGGATTATGTTGAAGGCATTGCCTAAGTAGAGATAGTCGGTATGTACTGTTTTGCCTTCATCTAGGGCTTTGGTGACATTTTCAAAGGAGTCCACCAGGTTTAATAAGCATGATCTACTCCTTAATGAAGCCAAAGTGGGTTGGGTCAAGAGTTTTAAGGTCACCTATGTCTTTGTTACTAAGGTCCATGCTGATTCTTTCCATAGCCTTGCAAATAAGGCTGGTTAGGCTTATGGGTCTAATATGCCAGGAGCAGAGTTCCAAAATAGGGTTCAGCACCAAATAAATTGGCCAAGATGATTTATTGAGCACTTTCATCCACAAAACAGAATGGACTACTTCAGAATGAGTCAAACAAAAACACCCCTTTATATATAGCTACCCATCAATCAATTAAAGTAAATTAATTAGTTAAAATCACAATCACATTAAAAGCATCAGCACTGATCCAATGCACACATTAATAAAACTTACAAATATATTTTAAAATTTTTAAAGCATTTGGTAGTGAAATAATAATGTTGTTAAAACATAATTTACATAATCTTAAATTAAGTAATGGCTGAATAGATATTTGTTCATTTAAACCTGGGAATCTAGTAGCATGAAGTCTAAGTTGCCATAGCATTTCTCTGTGTTCTAAAAGAACCTCCCAGCTACCACCTCTAGGGTTGTGATGTACTTGTTCCAATTTTGCAAAGCAAAATTTCATATAGGCATGTCAAACCACAGTGTGTATAAGGAATTGCTCTCATTTTTCTTCTTAATATCATAATTGTGCTCATGAATTATAATTCTTAAACTACACTCCATTTTGCCAACATAAAAGGCAGAGCATCCTGAACACTTAGCTAAATACATAATTCCCTTAGAATAACAACTGACCCTAAAAAAAGTATCCAAGAACAAACATTGTTATCTAAGATTAAACTCTCACCCTCCAAAATATATGGACATTGTTTACAAACACCACACTTTGTAGTTCCATAAGAGGGGCCAGATGTCAATCTACTGAAGCTGTCATTTTATTCAAGTAGATTCTTAAAATTTCGAGCAGTCTTATAACTAAAATGTGGTCCAGTCATAACGGTACTTGTTGTTGAGATACTTGAATGTGTGCATGATTTGTCGGATCCAGGTACATGGCAGGCAGGTAACTATGACCTTCTCCTTGTCCAACCTGGTGAGAAGGACATCTGTGTGTATCACTATGACCTATGACCTGGACATTTGGTTTTGAGGTGTTTTGCATTAAGGGAAGATTAGCTGAGATGCTGGTGTGTGTGTTACTATGTTTAGTGGATTCTTTTGGCTCTGAATAGGTTTGCACTTGGGAGGTGTCTGAACATCTGTTAGGCTACTATTGAGTACATCAGCGTATGTGGGCTTTTGTGTTATGAGCTTGTTATGTGCAAGAGGTGTGTGTGTGTGTGTGTGTGTGTGTGTGTGTGTGTGTGTGTGTGTGTGTGTGTGTGTGTGTGTGTGTGTGTGTGTGTGTGTGTGTGTGTGTGTGTGTGTGCGTGTGTGTGTCTGTTTGCTGTCTGATTTGGTGCTACATGAGAGAATTGATTCATAGTGTAACTACATCTCTCGCATATAGCATTTGTTTGTTTTAGGAGTAAGTGGTAGTTACCATATATGAGGCAAGTACTACATTGCCTCAGGATTTCCATGTTGATCAGGCTGGCTGGAAAAATAGTGGGAAACTGACCTTTCATTATGATAGGTTGATACCATAATTTCTAGTGGGGAGTGGGATAGTTAGACTGGGGTTTGCTCTAAGATTAACAAAGTGGTTTATTCTGTAGAAGGCTAGGGTTGAAAAACTGTGATGATGCTTGTTAGTGCACAACTGATTTGCTCCCGTGCAGCAGGGGAGTTTGGAAGGGTTCAGTAGCTGATATCTACGGAAAACTGTCTTTATAGGCATTTGCATCTATGCATTGCAACACTAAACCAAGTTGCACAGTGTACAGCTATGTGCAAATGCAAGGCTTAAATGCCAAGTGAAGTTAAATAGTTTTAACACAAACTAACCTATAGGAAATCCCAAAACTGAGCCTTTTTCCAGCAATACCCAACTCAGATGGGTCCTGAGCTGCACACTTCTGCCACAAAGGTTGCAGGGAGGCCATCTTAATGTAAGATGGCTGATTTTTAGTGCTGAAGTGATACCAAACAGTCTAGATTCAGTAAGTTAGAATCTAGCCTATGCTATATAAGGCAGGAATACTTGAAAATTGAAAGTGTACATTAAAACAGTCTCAACTGAGCCAGTCACATGCACTGAAGTACTGAAGTAATACATGTTGCCTTAACCACACATAGTCTTTGTCTGTCCTACTGTATAACCTGTTGCATCTCCTAACGTTCTTTCTGTTAGCAACTTCTGCTTAAACTAACCTCCTAAACCCTCAGCTCTACTACTATAGCCCTACTATAGCCCCCTCCTTTCTCTCCCCCTCCTATTCTCCACACTATTTATCTTTTCCCCCCACTTCCTATCAATGTCTATGCATTGTCCTTATTTTGAACAATTATCTTTTTTTTTACTTTCATATGTAGTAAATTTTTAGACCACTGCTATCAGTGCTACCCTTAATGTTCATAATTGTTTTCTTTTGTTTTTCTTTTTATAATTAATTTCATATTTGCAGTGATATTTTTAATAGTTTTTTTTGTCCTGTATGTTTATCTTTGCGTATGTTTGCTGGGGATCTTTCCCCTTGGATCTCCACTGAAAATGGGTTGTTTACTGTCAATGCAATGCAAATAACCTTTTCTTTTTTTACAATTACTTTGTATTGTGATTGTTATTTAATATTTGTAGATTGTCACTTTATCTTTAATTATGTTTGCTGAGGCTTTTCCCCTTGGGTCCCAACTGAAAATGGGTTTGTTTGCAAACTCAGTTGGACTAACCTGATTAACAAATGTGAAATAAAAATAAATAAGTACAACATTTATTGCCATTCTGGCCATAACTCAGCATTGCTGATATTGCTCTTATGCAAATCAGTTATGGCCTGCAAATCGTGGTTTGAATAATGCAAATGTATTGCACATTCTATAATTCTATCATTCTCTGCAACTTAATGAAAAAGTCCAAAGGTCTTAAGTCACTCCAGAAAACAATCAACCAGCTATAGTTATTTGACATAATTTAGCATTTGTTTCTTTTTAAATGGGAAGTCCAACTTATCAGACAATGAAAGTAATTCATTTTTTGTCTTTTCTGCTGTGGGTCACCTTCACCCTTCCAATAGCCTTCTATTATTAAAACTTTTTTTCCTATATTATCCCATCAAGAGCTTTTCTGTCACAGAACCCTCTGTGGTTGTTGAATCATATCCTTTTGTGCTAGAAACAATTTCCCTTAGGAGAATAAACCATTTTTTTCATAGCAAACTTTTAGCGACATATTTCAGCTATGTGAATAAGAACTGGAGAAAAGCTAAAATGAAGAGGTTGAAAGGGAAACAACAGCCTGTGTTATTCTTCAAATGACTGTTTAGAAAGAAGTATTCCCCTTTCTTGGTACACTATAGGATGACAGTATATGCTTCTTCTTATTGTAATCAGTATAACTTAATGCTTATTTTAATCATGATGTACTAAGACTAAATATGAATAGGGTTGGCTAATTTTAAATGCCCAGTGGGACAATTTTATTTTACAGATGTTACAGATGTTGCATGACACACCACACCCCTAGTTGATATAATGCACTGGATTTCACTTTATAAGAACAATAAATGCTTGTTGTTACAGAATTGTAGTTGTTGCATATTATTTATTGATTGGCATTTCATTACCAGGAAAGTCAACTGGGCCAGTGAAAGCCCATTTTCGGTAGAGGCCCAGGGAGAAATGCTCCGAATTATACATAAAACAGAAATTAGCAATTTTTTTAAAGTATGTTTTTAAGATTTACAAAAAGCATTGCATGGAAATTAAACAATAAAATAATCATAAGATTGCAAGAAGATAATACAAAATAGATTAACCACAGTGAAGTATTGGTTAGAGTACAGGCCATCAGACATTAAACAATTCAAGGTAACCACGGACTATTAAGCAAATACAGGCTGGACATTTGTGAGGCATGCAGTAAAAGGTTTACTAGTAATGACAAGTTATATTATAAATATGCGTAGAAGTAGAATGCAAGTTAGAAAAAGAGCAAGGAGAAGTAAAAGGTGCTTAGTAGACGATGGGGAGGTGAAAGGTGGCAGCAGACGCAATATATTAGTAGGGCTAGAGAGGGACTGACCAGGTTTAGTGGGCATACTAATTAATGGCAGAGGAGGAAATTGAGCAGTTACATAACCAGTTGGAGAGGAAGTGGTTTTGAAGTGCAGTTTTAAAGTAGCAGAGCTTTTGTTGCAGGTGGATGGATGTAGCCAGAGTATTCAATTTTTTGGCCGTGGTCCATGAGTATAGCAACTGTCCTGCAGGTATTTTAGGTTTATGGACTTGAATGTAGTAAGCAAGCAAAAATGGGAGATCC
>NC_056741.1:1527762126-1527772126 GCF_019279795.1 Protopterus annectens | reverse complement strand
TCTGGTGGGAGTGATGACCAGTTGATCCAGGGCATTTGAGTTTATAAATTCTAGGAAATGTTGGGCAAGGGAGTTAGTACTTGAGTAGTTCTCCCAGTTAATGTTTGGGTAATTGAAATCACCCAATATTAGGATGTTTGGTAGGACCTTTATGTTTCCCAGTGTTTTCAGAAATGCAGAATGGGGGTCCTGGGACATGGTGGGTGATCTGTAGCAAGCTACAATTTGAATTGCAGTTTTGTCCATTGTTAGTTGCACGTGGATGATCTCTGAAGCATCGTGCTGTGCCACTAACCTGGAGGTGTCGGTATCCTTGATGATTAATTATACGCCCCCACCTTTTGTTTTTCGGTCCGGGTTCTGTGGCTGAAATGTATGGTGTGAGTTGTAGCCTGGTAGAGCTGGGGTGCTCTCTGGAGCCTTAAACCAGGTTTCTGTTACTGCACATATATCAATTTTCTACATACTGAGGAGTGCTTTGAGTGCATGCATTTTGAGGATTAGACTTCTGGCATTGAGTAGCATTACCCTCAGTTTTTGTTCCTTGTGGTATTTATGGTGGTGGGTTTGTCTTTTGACCCTTGCCTAAAAAAGGCACTATGGGGGTGGCAAGAGCCTTGGCCAGTATTCAAAGCCTAAGGGTGACAGGTGCAAATCGTCTCTAGCAAAGCAGCGTAGCTTGTCAAGCATGTCATCCCAGGCAGACAGACACTGGATCCCTTTTGAATGACACCAGAAAGTTAGCCAATTGTTGAACTTGATAATTTTTTCTTTATACCATGGTATCATTCTTGGTGAGGGCAGGATTCTACTCAGGGTCAGGGTCATACCGGCCTAGGCTACGTGATCAGAGAGCTCTTCTATGTCTCTTTTCATGTAGTCCAGGGAGGTATGGCTCAGGTCATTCACACCAACATGGACAATGGCAGAGTCATATTTGTATTTGTTCTGGAGTGACCTGAGTGCTTGTGTTATGTGGCGGATCCTGGCACCCGATAGGTAGTTAACAGTAACCTTCTCCTTGTTCAGACTAGTGAGTGGGATGTCAGTGTGCCTGACTATAGAGTAACCTATTACTAGTGTGTTGGGCATGTTATTTTGCCTTAAGGGCTGTGATTGCATGTCACACTGGTTTTGTGAAGTATGTGTTTCATGGTTTGTGTTGGGGGTTGGAGGTTGCTTGGATGTTTGCTTTGGAGGTCTCTGTTGCTTTTGTAGATTTTTATTTAGAGCCTCCAAGTATGTTTTCTTGTATTTATGTGTATTTTTTGCCGGCGCTGGTTTAATGGGTCTATGTGAGACTGGTGGTGTGATGCAAGTATTTCCCTTCTCCTCTTGACTGTCTAATCCAGTCTTGGGTTGAGAGAGCTTAGCCTCCAGTTTGGCTGTATAATTGCATATCTTGCATGTATTAGTGTTTGGTGGTATATATGTGTATATATGTGTATATATATATATATATATATATATATATATATATATATATATATATAAACACATTGCAGACACTTGTATTCCATTTCATTAGGACCCCTTTCCAACTGGCTCCTATCATATTATAGATAGCGCTATTATGAATTACTTGTAAAAGTCCTGCCCTGCATTTACTAACAGCAGGAAACAAGTGTACTAGGGTACTAAACCATTGATAAGCTAGGGTCTGAAGCCGATGGAACCAAAGGGGAATGCTGTGTATTTTGATTTAAAGATTTGGAAATGGACTCAGTACAGTGCACCAGTGGTAGGACTGAGCATAATATAATGGTGTACCATTTACATTCTGCTATAATACTCTCTTCTGAAGTGGCTACCTCTGACAGAGTAGGGATCTGTGAAATGGGTATTTCTTTCCCACTGGCAGCAACACAAAGTACTACAACCCAGTGAAACCATCTGTATTGGTGCGCTGTGCAGAAATGTTTTCTGAGTCCTGCCTTCACAGAATAGTCTGGTCATGGAATCATGTAATTTGTTCTCTTAACTTTCTTCAAAAAAGGCAAAGAGTGAAAGCAAAATACTTTCAGAAATTGTAGTGACAAAGTTAAGACTGTCATAAAGCTCTGGTCCAGGGTTTTTAGGTTTTCAGTATTCTCAGTAAATTATCTACAAATCCAACCTACAACTTACATTATCCTTTATAGCATGCATTTTACCATCTGTCATCCAACTATAAGTTTGCGGTAGGATTTTCTGATCATCTTCATATGCCTTGATACTATCCAACCCCTAATCAATAGCTGGAAAACGAAAGCTGTATTTTCTGGTTTTGTATCACCTGCGAAAAATGCAAGCCCCCCACTGCACTATTTTGTGATTATACATCATTGCAAAATGTCTTCTGCTTTTTGAAGATGTGGGAATATGTATGGAACCCTTGTATGACCATAAAATGACAGCTTTCTCATATTAGTAAAAATCAGTTAAGCTTCAAGTATACAACTTTTCTGCTTTGAGGTTTTCATTCTCATTCCACATGTTGACTAGTGATTTTCACTAAGCTACATTTTCTTAGATAGTAACCCTAACCCCACCTTTGTGTGGAAAATAAGAAACTCTTTGATGCGGTTTGTAAAGAGTTAGGTTTCTCCCCACTAAAGAAAAAAATGACCTAGATCTGTGGCTACTAATAAGGTGTGTGTGCTTGTGTGTGTGTGTGTGTGTGTGTGTGTGTGTGTGTGTGTGTGTGTGTGTGTGTGTGTGTGTGTGTGTCACAGACAAACTACAGTGGCAGGGCTAGCCACCCTTCAATGTGAACATTTGCTCAAGGTGATTGTCACTGTTGAAGGGTGGATGCACCAAAATCCACTTGAGAAACTGCTGTGGTTCCTCACCAAAAAATAAATAAATAACTTGGGCAAAAGTTCCCAAAGTTACCCTGTGCATCTAAAATCCTTGCCACTATTTTATGTCTCTTACATACTCCTTTGTAATGATCTATGCCTGTCCTGCAAAACTGAGTCTTGCTTGACTTACTGCAGCCCTGTAAGACTAGTAATAACACAAATACAACATCACATCACATTAAGTTATGTTGCAACATAAGTAACACATGTTGGTATAACAGATTGCTCTCCTAATACCCACCTGTGGAAATAACTCCCAGTTTTGTAAAGGGAATCACTTACATCACTAGATTCAAATCCAGCAGATGTAAGAATGAGAAATTGTCAATTGTTCACCATACCTGGACCCATATCTCTTATAGAAAGGGGGAACAAGTATTTGGGTATACCAGAGGGAGTGCAGTGGCTAGGATTCAAATTGCTTAACCATCTATTGTCTATTAACACCTATGAACCTATGAACATTCCTAGTTACGGATGAAAACACCTCCTCATACTGCTTTTAAAGTCCTGCTCCACTTGGGGCAGGGTGAGACTAGAGGTATTTGCTTCACTTTACCACGTTTGTTAAAGAAAGAAGGTGAGTTGTCAGTGGGCTTCACTTTAAATCTCCTCCTGCTTAACTCTACTTGCAGTCTGACCCACCCCTTCTCCTAACCATCTGTTCATTACCATTCTCTTAGCTTAATGACTGACTTGAGAATGTCCTGGCAATTCCTGGCTAACATGTCCCAGTTAGAATTACTGGCACTAGCAAACGTCAGGGATGAAAGGACAATATCGTCTGTGATATAAACTTTTTGTGCTTGATAGATATCCATACCATCACGTGAATTAATGTATGTAACCTGCTCATTCCATTATTACTTGTTAGACAATCAGAGCACTAAGACAACAAAGCACATAATATGCCTGTTTTTATCAATGGCTATTTATATTTTCTGCAAGAACATTGAATTGCATTTATTTTATTTACTTTATATCTGTTAATGGGGTATGTGGGTTGGTCACCTGACCTATATCTGCCACAACCTGTGAGGAGTATGTCATTACTGTTTGTTTCAACTGTAATCGTATTACATGCAGACAGACCTTAACCAGATATATGCCACATACAAACAGAATCTGCAACAATATAGCTTACTATTTAATATTTTACAGCACTCTGTGCAGAACACTGATGCATATAATATAGTTTTATTTTAAAAAGCTACAGTATGCCATCATAATAGATAAGGGTTACAGAATTTTCAGTTTAAGTTTATAGTAATTTGTTATTGTTCAAAGCTGCAATTCATCATCTTGACAGACAAAGGTTACAATATTTTCAATACACATTTCTAATAAATGTTCTATTGTCATAGCTACAATGTATTACAATTGATGAACATTACATTGGCATTAAACTTCACCATCTTCTTCTTATGCCCATAATGCCAATTTGCCCAGACTATAATGGAGTTATTTTCAGGCTTCAGTATGCAGTACTGGTATAGTGACCTTTGTGTCATCTGTAAATTTATGCAGATTATAAGTCTTTTGACACTGGCATAGTTAACATTAACATAAACATGAAGCCTTGATCCACACCTTAAGATATGCACCAAGGTTAAGATAAAATGTATTTGATATTTTTGATCTTCATATAAAAGGTGTGATTATATACACATATGTTACCCAGCTCATTATAAGTGGATTGATTTACTTGCTTTCATTAGAATAATAATAATAAAATGTGGTATGCTTTCAATAACCACAGGATGCACAGGATGGCACATATCCAGAGCATCTATAATTGTAGTATAGTACTGAAGCAGGTCAGTTATGCATTAACCACCAGCTGTAAAGACACAATAGTATAGGTTATTTTTTGTCATGTAAGTTAAATGGCATCAGTTTTAATATGATATTTTCAAAGATTTTGCAAATTATAGTGGTAGGGCTAATAGGCCAGTAGCAAACTGGATAAAAATAATGCCCTCCTTTTAAAGGCTGGAGCAACTAATGTAGTTTCCTCACTTGTGGTACTAAGCCTGAGTATACGGATTTTCAAAACAATGTTGCCAAAATATATGCTCAGCATACCTCTCAACCTCTTCATGCAAGAAATCTGGACAAAACCTGACAAAATGGGGGACAAAGCCCCAAAAATAGGGACATATTTTAAATATTGCTCTTACAAACTTAGAAAGTTGCTAGAGTAACAGGGTTTGTTTTAACATACATATTCTGAAGGATGTGAAGTCTGAAACTCAAATGTATGTCAATACTTTGTGACTTCAGTCCTCAGATCACCCAGGTGATTTGCCAGAAACCCCCACATTTTATGAGGAACAGACCAAAATATGAGCCAAAAATCTGGATGTTCTGCAAAATTCTGGATAGTTGAAAGGTATGTTGCTCAGTTTGTTTTGGCTGTTTTCCAAAAACTTCCAGGAGAGGTCATGGGTCACTCTTGCTATGTGATGCTAAAAACAGAAAAAAGCTCAAAACGTTTATGAAGTAGACTCCCAAGTGAGTTTTTTGTGGTGTCAGGAACAGAACTTTATGACCTATATGATGTACATTAACTCATTAACCCCCACTCTTGTCTACACTCACATAAGATGGTTCTTACAAATTTCAGTTCAGTTCCATACAAATGCTGCTAAACCAAATGCTATTCCGTAATATTACCAAATGCTATAACATGATATTAACAGATTCATTCCTGGGGGTTGGGGATTGTCATAATTGTTAAAGTGTTTTCCTTGCAGACACAAAGTACAGGGTTTATTTCTTAAATGAGATAATTAGCTATGGCTAAAATGACCTACTAAGGCAGTTAGCCTAGAGCTAACTTATAGACATGTGCATATATTTAAGATAAAAGAACACACTGGTTTATGTTTGTGCTGCTCATCTTCACATTACATTTGTATTACTGTTGTCTAATGAAATGTTTATCGATTGAGCTTTTATCCCTAGGTCCTTAGTATGAGTAAGGCCAGGTCATGCTTACTCAACCTGATGGATTTTTTGAAAAGGTCACCAAAGCAAAGGATGAAGCCAAAATGGTATACACCACATACCTCAATCTGGCTAACTAATTCAACAAAATTTCCCACTCAGGCATAGTAGAAAAGCTAAATAAACTGAAAATAACCCCCTATATTGCTTGTTGGATTGCCAGGTGGCTCACAGATAGGATTCAAATAATCAAAAAAGGGGAAGTTACCTCCACAATGAGAATAGTCACAAATGGAGTTCCCAAGAGTTCTGTGCTAGGGCCTCTCCTGTTTGGCATCTGTATTTCTGACAGAAAAGACAATACTAATGGGGACTGTCTGCTAAGTTTGCAGATGACTGCAGGCTAGGAGATCACTGAATCCCCAAATGACATAGCCATGCTGCAAGAAGGTTTATCTCAAATAAATAACTGGTGCCAAAATCATGGTCTGAAACTAAATGCCAAAAAAATGTATTTTGTATCCTTTCAGAAGTCATCTACCCTAGGGAACTACCACATTTTAATACACCCTTAAAAGTTTAACTAGTTGTTTGGGATTTGGAAACTTATGTGGATGGTGACCTAACTTTTGATCAACATGTGTCTGTTGTTGTAAGAAAGTAATTTTATATTGTACAGCTTATAAACAAAGGGATTGTATCTAGATCTAAGGATGTCATTGCCTCCTATACTTGGCCCTCATTAGGGCAGCCATTGAATATAATGCCCCCTTTGGCTTGTATCTGCCCAGACATATGTGACAACTGGAACACCCAGAGGTACCTTACTAAAAGGATACAAGGCCTAAACAACATGTTCTACATGGACCAACGTAAAACCTTGTCAGCATATTTACTATCCTACAGACTGCTAAGAGGAGACCTGTGCCTGGTATACAAGGTATCCTCTGAGCTACTAGTGATGGATTTACTGTACATCTGCAAGTGAAATGGCATCAGAAATACTCAGCCTATGAATCTAAACCTATTTTGCAACATCAGCAGAATGGTTTGGAGTGGCAGGTATATTTTGCACAGGATACCATTGCTATGGAACAGACCCACATCCACATAAAAAAGTTCATCCCTGTCTATTTTAAAGCATGACTTAGATCTATGGATGAGAAACAGAAACTTTCCCCTAGGACTGCTCCCATGAACAGATGCTTCTCTTAAATGCTTTATCTCATGCATGGGGTCCCCTCAAATTATCTATGGTAAGATCCCAATTATTTTTATTAAGGATAATATATTATTATCAATCATGGGATGGGTAAGGCCAATGTTATAGAGTTATTTTGAGCACCAAAATGGAAACTGGCAAGGCTTAAAATGTCCAACAAGGGCAGCTAGCCTAGTACATACAGATACCCATGAATCTATAAACTTATGAGATTCACCTGGGCAGACTAACACAGTACTCATCTGTGATTAATAAGCAAACAAACAAAAAATGTATAAATAAATAATTAATTAGAATAGACTGTATAAATCCTATAAAGAGGACATAGTGCCATAAAAAGTATAACAAACAGAGCCATCCTATAAAGAGGACATAGTGCCATAAACAGTATAACAAACAGAGCCACCATCACAGTGCTAAAATGAAAGTGAAACAAGTGCTAAACAGTGCCACAGCCACCCTCACAACGCTAAAATGAAAGTGAAACAAATGCTAAATAGTGCCACAAACAGAGCCACCATCACATTGCTAAAATGAAAGTGAAACAAGTACTAAATAGAGCCACAAAGAGAGCCACCATCCGAGTGCTAAAATGAAAGTGAAACAAGTGCCATAAACTGTACCACAAACATAACACCCTCACAGTGCTAAAATGAAAGTGAAACAAGGGCTAAACAGTGCCACAAATAGAGCACCCTCACAGTGCTAAAATCACAGTGAAACAAGTGTTAAACAGTGTCACATATAGAGCCACCCTCACAGTACTAAAATGAAAGTGAAACAAGTGCTGAACAGTGCCACAAAAAGAGACACCCTCACAGTGCTAAAATCACAGTGAAACAAGTGCTAAACAGTGCCACAAATAGAGACACCATGACAGTGCTAAAATTAAAGTGAAGCAAGGGCTAAACAGTGCCACAAACAGAGCCACCCTCACAGTGCCCAAAATGAAAGTTAAACAAGGGCTAAACAGTGCCACAAACAGAGCCACCATCACAGTGCTAAAATGAAAGTGAAACAAGGGCGAAACAGTGTCACAAACAGAGCCACCCTCACAGTGCTAAAATGAAAGTGAAACAAGGGCTAAACAGTGCCACAGACAGAGCCACCAACACAATGTTAAAATGAAGGTGAAACAGGTGCTAAACAGTGACACAAATAGAGGCACCCTCACAGTGCTAAAATGAAAGTAAAACAAGTGCTAAACAGTGACACAAACAAAGGCACCCTCACAGTGCTAAAATGAAAGTGAAACAAGGGCTAAACTGTGCCACAAACAGAGTCACCATCAAAGTGCTAAAATAAAAGTGAAACAAGAGCTAAACAGTGCCACAAACAGAGCCACCATCACAGTGCTAAAATCACAGTGAAACAAGTGCTGAACAGTGCCACAAACAGAGACACCATCAAAGTGCTAAAATAAAAGTGAAACAAGAGCTAAACAGTGCCACAAACAGAGCCACCCTCACAGTGCTAAAAATCACAGCAAAACAAGTGCTAAACAGTGCTAAAGTTTATGTGTAACAAGTGCTAAACAGTGCCACAAACAGAGACACCATCACAGTGCTAAAATGAAACAGAAACAAGTGCTAAGCAGTGTCATAAACAGAGAAACTATCAAAGTGCTAACATGATATTGAAACAAGTGCAATGGTCAGAAAATGAAAGAAATAACCAGCTTTTGTTATTCTTCAACCTACACCATATACACTAAAGGTTCTGACTGCTGATTGTGCATGTAGCTGAAAAGAACATGGAGAAGCCAGACAGACTAATAAGAAAAATGAGCTACTGTCCAAATGAAGTACATATGTAGGAAGGTTTGCCATTGGCAGTGAGGCACATGGCCATGTTCTTGGTATTCTGGCTTTGAGTGGCGATACTCATTAAGAAAGTTTGTTAAGATAATATAAATTATGGCAGCCATCACTCTTTACTGGGAGCATGGTGACTGGACTGTCATCCTCCTCTGTACGTTCCAATGATTTAGAACAAAAGTGGTATGCAGATAAAAGACTACAGAAGTTGGTCTGATGTCACATGGAACCATACTTAGTGCTGAATGATGTCACTGCACATCTGCTTTATGTATGGAAGTGAGTTCAGGCTGCTGGGTACCACTACACATCTGCCCATAAAAGAGAAACTTCTTAGTGCTGTCATCACTATGTTACTGCAATACAAGTGGGTGCATGATCTCTGCTGCCTGATGACATCAAATGCAACACACAGAATCCTGTTTAATGTTGACTAACAATTTGCACATCTGCAGTTCACAGGGAATAATGCTCAATCCTGACTGATGACATTGTACATCTGCAACATACATGGCAACATTAACAGTCTAGTTGATTGCATTATATGTTAGTTGTGCACATGTGAGCATGCCCAGTGCTGTTTGATGTCATTATTCATGTAGAGCACATGTGGTACCATGTACAGTGCTGACTGATGTGATCACATTTATGCATATTTACTAACAGTCAATGTTGAATAATATTGTCACATATTTAACTTCTTCCACTACCACACAAGGGATAAATGCTTAATGCAGTTTGATGTTGCTGTATATCTATAGCACATATGGGAGTATGCTCAGTTCCTACTGGTGTCATCTGACATCTTAAACATGGATTAGAGCATGCTCAGTACTGTCTGATATAATTCTATGACTACAGTACATGCAGGAGTAAGCTTGATGCTGATTGATTGCATCATACATCTGCCAGATCAGTGAGAGGATGCATAGTGCTGGGTGATATCAGTGCATTGGCTGTCACAAACATGATCAAATTAAGTGTTTTCTAACATCTCACATCTTCTACACACATAGGATCATGTCCAGTCCTGGCCATTGTCATCCAATATCTGTCACAAACCCTGAAGCATACTAAGTACTTAATGATGTTATCACACATCTGACACACGTGAGAGTGTTCACTTTTACTATTGTCACTATATGTCTATTTAGAACAAGAGTATATTC
>NC_056741.1:1527348371-1527436626 GCF_019279795.1 Protopterus annectens | reverse complement strand
GTATATGTATATATTTTTATTTATCTAGATATTTATTGATTTATTTATTACTTTTTATATTACTGATAAACAGGAATTAGTATGTGTATATTATTGGTTATGCAAAATATAAAAGAAGTAGACAGAATAGAATGTCAGTGAATGAGGCTTCTGGCTTGGGTTAAGGGCTAGTTATGTGGAGAAATACTTTGAGGTTTACTGATGCATACATTTTTGCTAGACTATCTTATTCTTTCTCTTTTTTGTCTGGTTTTGTTTTATTCTATTTTAATGTTCATTTATTTTACTTCATTGCACTCTATTCAATTTAATATGACCAATGTTGTTTTATATATATATAAATAATCTATATATATACATACTTGATATATAACATTGTAGAATAGAGACAAATTGATATATTAGATTAAGTATAGATTCATTGTGACTTTAAGAAACAGTTATGCTGCTTGATAGAGATAGGTGTTTTTAATTAGCAAGTTAATTGCATTAATTAAAGGAATGTAGTACACTATTTAAACTGAGCTGCTTCAATGTACATTGAAATCTGATGAAGCGTATTATAAATATGTGAAAGCGCTCATTTCGTTGTTCTCTGTTTTATGGAATAAAGAAGAAGTTTGCTTTATCCTGGACTGATATTGATTCTGTGGAAATAGTGACTGAAGTAGCCGTTTTGTTCTGGTTCACTTGTGTTCTATATTTGCATTATGTAGCATAGCAAATACCATAATAACTTGTATGCATGTAGCTAGTGAATACTGCAGAGCTCCACCAGATGTGTCCGGATACCAGAACCGTGAACTGAGCATCCCAAACACATGCACAAGTATATGTCTTGCCTGTGCATCCGCCTCATTATGGTGTGAGTGTTAAGGTGTGTGGGCATTGCTGATGGGTGTCATCAGCCACAACACCAATGTTTACCCAGCATCCCCCACTAGGAGACTGTAGGGGATATCCATATTGGCATTGGTGTGATACAGCTGTGTCAAAAGCCATATATCGGAATCATCATAGCTTCCAGGGCAGACAGCACACACATTCAATCTCATGCCCTGGCCATCGCATATGGCCTAGCTGTTGGAGGCTATGCCCCTGCAGTGACTGTAGGCCCTACCCCGCTCACCGGGTGGTGCTTCGATGTATATGTGTGTGCAGACTATAGCACCCAGTACCCCAGGGTAGTCATCCATGTGGTTGAACTGATGCATATTGCTGGTCTACTAATCACGTGTGTTGAGGACATGTACGTGCTCACTAGCATGTGTTGACATGGTGTCTGTGAACAGGTGCAATACTCTGGATGCAGATGCCTGTGAGATACCCATGATATCCCCAGTTGTGCTGTGTGAGGTACCTGTGGCTAGTACACCTAGGCCAGCACATACTGTGGTATCCACTGTGATGGGTTTCCCTCGGCCTGTTTGATGTGTCAGGTGTGGCAGGCACAAGTCAACAAGCTGCTGTAGGAGGTCTCTGTCCACCCCATAGTGCTCCACCATCCCCAGCCCATGTAGCCCCTGGTAAGTCACCCTGGGTCTATAAAGTCTTATGTCACCCCAGTAAGGGTTGTTCGTCAGCATACACATCCTCACTGCCCCAGCCTCCTGCACATGTTGGTATATGTTGCCTGCTGCAGCCCTTCTCATTTGGTTGGACTGGGTCGTGAAATGTCCCCGCAGGTATAGACCGGTGGTGTAGAGTGTGGACGAAACCTGTGTGTATGCTGCTTGCTCACATTACTGCACTGTACTGTTCAGGTGTGGGCTGGCCATGTCATCTGCTGATTGTGCTGATCAACACCTGTTTGTGCAGCCTGTACAACCTGACTACCCCACCACTGCTGTCATCCCTCCCAATGTCACCAGGCAGGTATAGATACACCCCTAGCTTAGGCGTGCTAAGGCAGGAGCACTCCCGAGGCACAGTTCTGCAATGTACTTACAGTATGCCTGACCCCTCCTCCCATGGTGTCAACTATATTCGAGTCCTGCACCCGGCTGACTACACACATACACTCCAGGGACCTGCGTCACACCCTGGTGATAAATGGGATACACTATTGTCAACCTCATCTGCATAGTATAGTCTTCTAATGAATAGTTATATGACTCATACCGAACCTCCAAATTAATAACCACTGCTCAGTGTCGCTCAGATCCATACACAACTGGCAACAGGTACCTTACTATCACCATATTCGATGTTCCATGGTCTTCCCAGCAACAAAATAACCAGTGTCTACACGACTACAACCCGTGATGCTGCACACTACAGACGATGTGCATTACCACCACGCCATGGCAGATGTACATAGATCCCAGGTTACCACGTACAGATCATCTGGCACAAACATTCAATAGTGCTGATGTCCCCAGATGTATATGTTCACATCTATGTCTACCTCTATATCTACATATATCATATATATTATTTGTATACATATATACATGGACATATATATATATATATATATATATATATATATATATATATATATATATATATATATATATACATACACACATATACATGTACACACATATGTAGATATGGCATTTATATCACAACAGCAGACCACATGACAGCAAAGCATTAGACAGGAATGAAAAGGAAACTACATGTGCCACCTGCATCATGTAGTGTTGTTACTATCAAGGCACGTGTGTTTTGTTGTGTCACACGGGTCAGACCGTATCAAGGGTAAGAGTAGGGCTGCTGACATTTACTTACCAGACCTATTGGCGAATGTATGTGTAGTCTTGGCAGAATATGCAGGCTGTGGACACTATATAGGTCAGCAACAAAACACACTGAACACATCCCACAGCTAGCCACCCACAGATACCAGCACATACGGTATAACTGCCAAACCCACACACCTGCCATGCCTTGGAATCGAGCACCTACCTGTCTAGTCTACCACACTACAGAATTATGCAGTAACAGAATACGCTACCGAGTTCCAGCATCACTGCACTCCCACAGGCATACTTCTAGGTGGATGACATCATCTGCAAAGGCAAAGATGCTGGAAACACACAGACACATACACTTGGCAGGGCTGGGAGTCGAACATACACCTAACTACCTTATCACACTACAGCATTACGCAGTTACAGAATGCGCTACCAAGATTACTGGAATACAGCAC
Organism: Protopterus annectens; assembly: GCF_019279795.1. Taxonomy (NCBI): domain Eukaryota; kingdom Metazoa; phylum Chordata; order Ceratodontiformes; family Protopteridae; genus Protopterus; species Protopterus annectens. Next base: position 1,527,433,469 of record NC_056741.1, on the reverse strand, counting down.
TCCCAGAGGCATACTTCTAGGTGGATGACATCATCCGCAAAGGCAAAGACGCCAATAGGGAATGTATGGGGAGTGAGCCGTCAAAAAGCATTACTCTGTCTCCAGGCAGCTGGAAACACACACACACACACACTTGGCAGGGCTGGGAGTCGAACTTACACCTAACTACCTTATCACACTACAGCATTACACAGTTACAGAATGCACTATCGAGATTACTAGAACACAGCACTCCAAGAGGCATACTTCTAGGTGGATGACATCATCCGCAAAGGCAAAGACGCCGATAGGGAATGCATGGTGAGTGAGCCATCTAAAAGCATTACTCTGTCCCCAGGCAGCTGGAAACACACACACAGACACACACTTGGCAGGGCTGGGAGTTGAACATACACCTAACTACTTTATCACACTACAGCATTACGCAGTTACAGAACGTGCTACCGAGATTACTGGAACACAGCACTCCCAGAGGCATACTTCTAGGTGGATGACATCATTCGGAAAGGCAAAGATGCAGATAGGGAATGTATAGAGAGTGAGCAGTCTAAAATCATATTACTGTCCCAAGGTAGACGTAGACAAACACACAGCAGTGGTATGAGCAGGACAACTGCCTATGTATGGAGCACTATTAAAACACTACATAGATACGAGACGCGCCACAGACAGTACACCCTTCAAGACAGTCAACCAGTGTGTTCAATGTAGGAATCCATCCTGATGTGGGGTATGGACATCTGTTGCCTGGATGACCACCATCGCTATACAGGATGTCAATGGCCATGCCCATACACAGAGGCACATAACCGACACAAGGTGTCACTGGGCATGCTCACACACTTAGTATCACACTTCCATTTGGAATGTACTGTGTGTCCATCTACACAATGGCGTACTGGGCATGCTCACACAGTAGTAGCAAAGGGCTGTCTTGCATGCCCATGGATTCTAAACATGGAAGGGCACAGTATGGTGTTACTGTCCCCATGTACATGAAGGCCACTCACATGTGCTGACCAGTACACACTCAAGAGCCATCACAGATGTCTCAGGTGCAGATCACAGAGGTAAATGCCGCATTCTACTATGTAGCCCTCAGACATCACCATGTCCTTGGACCAACAACACACATCCATACATTACCACAACACCATGTGATTCATGACCAGTGGACTGTACATAGGTCTACAGCAACTGTGCAGACTACACATGTACTGTCAGGGTTCCATCATGTGTTATACAATGCAATGATACCACTGTTCATAACCAGGTCGGCTCTACACATAACAGGGGTCCTGGGTCTTACACAGCTGTAACAGATGACTGTTGCTGTACACCAAAGAACACTCATGTTTGGATATGACATACATGTAATCGCAGTGGATATGTACATGGACCACACACACACACACACACACACACACACACACACACACACACACACACACACACACACACACACACACACACACACAAAACACATATGTACATAACATAGTTTTTGCTGTCCTCCATGCAGACAAGTGGCTACAGCAATCACACGCATGCACATGCAAGGTAGGTCCATGGCTATTGAATTCTAACAGTACATAAGGTAGCAATGTTGACCGAGGTAACATTCCCTCTGTACTAGTTACCCATGACAACCATCATATCATACAACAGTCCATGTGTTATGTATGTCATCACACGTGTCCACCAATTGCAATGCATACAAACATGGCTACATGACAGGCATGTAGGACCAGCACACATGCACATGTAGTGGTGTGCATGCAGCTACCATGCATGTGCAGTAGCTGATGTATGCAATTCATCTGTGCCTAACTACAACATGCAGTTGCAATGCAGCCCCATCATTGACACCTGTATATGGTGAAATACTGACAGTACGGTAGGATGTACATCAGGTATGGATGGATGTGTGTACATAAAGTGGTGATCCACCTTTGCAGATGGATGTTTGCTGAAGATGGCTCACAGGTGTGTCACAAGCCATCCTACCATTACATGTGCAAACAGTACGCTATGTTACTGTTACTTGATGGTGAAGACATAAAACCTACACAGCGGTCAGGGTGTTACTGACTGTAAGGCACTTGACACCTGTAACACTTACATCCTCCCATGTGCATATAGCAGCACAATTGTCAAAGGTAGCATTGGTACACATAATGCGGCTAATACTGCTGCATGTCTGTCAGACATATCATCATATAGCAGGTGTATCATTTACAGTACTGCCATGTGTGTTTGCTTGTGTGACTATATATGCCACGTATGGTGGGGAATACATCCCAATTGTTACACACCCCTGTAAACTGTTGTAGAGATCTGTACATACTGCTGTGTGGAAAGCATGACGTAGGCAGGGGTGATGTGTGTATCACACACATGTCAGCTATCTGTATGTGAATGACATTTGTGGACTCCACAGTGTGTGTGTGTGTGTGTGTGTGTGTGTGTGTGTGTGTGTGTGTGTGTGTGTGTGTGTGTGTGTGTGTGTGTGTGTGTATATATGGCTGTCTGGTGCATGGAGTGAGGGTGTATGCTACCATACAGAACAGACAGGATCCCTAACCCCTCATGGTGATGCAGTCTACTACTCAGCCTTACTGACTACCTGTACATGTTCATTCTCGGTGTTGCATCGTGTGGGTGCACAGTACTGTGAGGGTGATTACCACATAGGCAGGGGTCCTCACCTCAACACTATCGAGTGTGTGTTATAGTGTTGTTGACCCCGTGAGTGTGGGCATGTTACTGTATGTTTCTGTGTATTTCTGTGTGTGTTCTCATCCTGTAATGTGACAGGGTATTACTGCTACACAGTGAGGCCTCATGCTACCAAGTGGCCTCTAATGTTATCATTGGCCAGACTGCTGTGTAAACCCCCCGCACCATGTCAACATACCAGTGATGTGACCTGGTATGGATGTCACGTCTCTAGCCACTGTAGCCTATTAAACAGCCCACATGCTTCTGGATCAGTAGATGTGTGGACATCTGTGGAATGGTAGCCTTTCTAACAGTGAGGTTGTGGCTACGTATAGCATGCTGGTATTGCCATACATGCCTGTGAGTACTCCACATTTACCGTTGTTACCAAGACACATACTGTGAACATATAACAATGCATTATAAACCTTACTACATGGTATATCTGGTGCGTGTCAACAGTACACAACTAATGTAATATACACTTATCTTACTATTCTGTTCACCCTGTGCATCAGACCATATGAGCATGTCCCTGCACGGATGGTGTGGATGACAGGGATGTGGCACAGGCATCATCATATGCACAGGGTGATAATGTTTGCCAGGAGTATAGACTACACCAGTGGATGACATCATGTGTGTAGGTAAGGTCCGGTGATCTGATTGGACATGTGTGGTCGTTATGCATGTGGGTGTTGCGGTGCCCTACAGATGTTTCTGTTGTGTGCGTGTGTGTGTGCACATAGTTCTGCCTTTTGTCAGGCCTACACAGGGGTGTTATTGACAGCTCCCGATTGTACAGACAAGGATGTACAGCTCACTGTGTCCGGCCACGGCCACGTGACCTGTGCCTGCCAGGGGTTGCACGGGCACTACTAGGCAGAGGTACAGATTGGCTACTGTCCGATGACACTTGTCCACTGGAACCATGTCCCTGCTGGGAACGTCCAGGGCTATGTCCACGTCCACGTGGCCTGCTGTGTCCTGGTGTGGACAGCGCAGCACCAGCTGCACTGCTACTGCTACCGGCACTATGGGAGCGGCATGTGAGGTGGCTCATTCACTTTGACCTGCACTAGGTGGTGTAGCTGGCCTACGTTCACGTGGCCTACACCTCACTCCTGCCAGATGTTCCAGCACAGACAGCTCACACTCACGGATTGCCATGCCACGGTCAAGGATTCCAAGCATGTCACCCAATCGCCTGTACAGAACATCAGCAATCTGCTGTTGAGCATTTGCCAATGCCTAGATGTTGTCGTTTAGAGTACGGATAGCAGCCCTCTGAAGCCTCTGCCCTTCACTTTTCTGCCACTCAGCACGTACCTGTGCTGCCATTACAGTCTGGAACATACATTTGGTGACACCAGCTGCTGCGTTCTGTCCTGCAGGTGCATGTCTGCCAGAGGTCCTCCTACAAGCAGCACTTGCCACATGCCTGTGTGGCACATCTGCAGTCATTACACTGACACCATGGTGTGCAGACACACCTTCTGTAGCCACCACACGTTCCTATTCCAAGCTAACACACGCTGACTGTCCTTCCTCTATGGCCACTGGTGATGGGGTATGTGTTGGCATGAGAACTGTGTGCGGGGAAGAGGGGGACATAGCTGGGATGGCAACTACTGGCACAGATTCAGCCCCTGACAACCCTGTCTGTACCTCATGCATATGTTCATCACTGCTAGTATCTGTGGGGACACTAACATCAGATGGACTGCAGGAGGGTAATGCACCTACATCACCTGTGAATGCAAAGAAAGACTCTACATTACAATAGACACACACAGACACACAGACATGCAGACACACACAGACACACAGACACACAGACACACCATGCATGTGATTTGACAGACGGCATGCAGCATGCATGTGATACAGCAGACGGCATGCAGCTCAGACATTAATAGTGGTAGTTAGCATACCTCCCTGGGTTGCACACAACAGTAAGCAGGTGTCATATCAGTAGCCATGCAGTTCACACAATCATGGTAGTAAGCATGCATCCCTGTGATACACCATGTGGACCAGCACAGGTTAACAGTACACATGGCTGAAGTGACCAACTTGACATGTAATCTGTTGATGTGTGCATTGACATGCATACATGTCTGACTCAATGGTGTCCTGACACATGTACAGCGTTGTAATGGGTATCACATTGCAGTGTTGTTTGTATGCCCTACAGATAGAATGCACTTTTAGCAAATGTGCATGAGCATTGAAGGGTAGTGTGAGGCATCTACATTCCTATACAGTGTGAAGTACAGACACTGTGCCATTGTATGGCATCATGAGGTGTCTATATTGCTATACAGTGTGTAATACGCACACAGTGCATAGCCATAACTGCGTGCCTACACATTACATAACTGTGGATTGTGACCCACGTTGCTGAGGTGTATACACACCAAACCATGCTGTGTCATGTGACAGGTCACTGGAAGACCTATGGATGACACCCCTGCACAACTACTACAAAGTCTTAGCTGCCTGGCAACCATGTCCACACATGGCAGACTTGCCAATACACCATGTCCCACATGACATTAATTTACCACACACACGAGGTGCACGGCTGACAGTGATTCCTACAGCAGCAAGGGAAATGTATGGTATCTGTGGCCTGATGTGGTGTCAATGTCTGTGGAAGCTGTACAGGTGACTACTGTCATGCTATGAGACAGTCGTGATGTTCAACGTCTTATATGGTCGAATTAAGTGACACCTCCACTAGCTGTGCACATGCTTTTAGGATGTCCAGTGTTCCACATCAACTATATAATCAGTCAACTAAGGCTATACTTGGACCATGTGTGGACAATGTGCAATAGGGTGTATACACATCACAACTACTGTGTGGCTACATGTCTCTGGCCATCCTCCATGGCCATGTGTGAACATGTGTTGGCCAAATGTTTGTGATGGCCGTCTATCTCACGTCTGTGTTGTCCCATATGACATACACCCATAGATGTCAGATATGTCACTGTCCACAGGGCTATTCAGACAATGGGTTCTATGTTTGGTATCTGGGATATGTATTATGGGATAGTGAGACAATATTGCAGCCGGAACACTACATGTCTGGGACATGTCAGATGGCACATCACAATGTGTGCACCCATTGCAGGGGCATATTACACAATGGTGACTCCTGTGGGCTGCCCATATCCCAGCTCATTGTGTGGTTCTGTTTGTGTACCACACATGTGTTGTTCCAATGTATAGTACATATGCCTACATTGAATACCTCCACCATTGTATGCACAGCTGTCCACACATCTAGCAATGACAGATACTGTGATTTCATGTCTGTGTTTCATTTGGTTTGTATATATTGTACATGGGTAGCCAGTGTGAATGATGACAGATGTGACCTGTAAATCATGACTGGATCATTCATTATGTGTACATGTGTTAACTGGCCACATGGCATATAGATATATGCATTAACATGCCTGATACTGATAACTGTCTCACCTGCAATGGACTGATGTCTGTGCGGCACGCCAGAGATACCTGTATAGGGGTGACACAGCAATTTGAACATTATCCATGACTGTATGATAGCCACAGGGTGCACTGTGCATGTTAACACATTCGCCTGTACAATAGCATATAGTATGCACATGTGTGCATACACAGGGTAGCATACTGTAGTATGTCGCATGTGTGTAAACATACCTTGCATATTTTATTTATTTATTTATTTATTTGCAGTTCGTTTAACAGGATAGTCCATTGGGCCAAAAAGAACCCGTTTTCAATGGAGTCCTGGGGAGAAAAGCTCCAAACAATCAAAGTTACAATAGGTTAAACATGATAATTATACAAGAGTAAAAGATTCAAACAAACAATTACAAAGTAGTAGAGGAAACATTACAGCTAATACAAACTAGAGATGAAACTTTTACAAATAATACAAACTAGTGATGAAGCTTACAGGTGGTACAAACAAAGAAGGAATGTTGCAAAGTAATTAATGAGAAGTACAGTTACATATCAGGAATCCTACATGTAAGGGGTACAGCGTGGTGTATTCTTGTGGATACAATAATAACACTAAGAGTGTATGAGATAGGAGAAATTCTAAGGGAATATTGCAGATGTAAATAGGGGAAGGAAAGGAAGATGGAATTACCAGTGTTAGTTATGTGGGGTGGAAGCAAGAGCATTCCCACTGGGATACTATATATGAAGAGATTTTTTGAAAATAAAATGGTTGGAGTTGATACGAATTGATGGAGGTAGGGAGTTCCAGAGGCGTGCTAAAACATGTGATAGAAGATTTTTGCCTGGAGGACGAGTTGGTTTGTAGACTTCTAATAGATTTTGGTTGTTAGACCTTAATACTCTATTGGGTAGGTGCATTTTAAAGGTAGAAGACAGGGAGGGACAGAGGGAGGGGTTGAAAATTAGCTTGTGTGCAAGAGTTAGTTGAGTATAGGTGAGATGCTTGGGTAGTTCTAGCCAATGTAGTTGTTGGAGAGAGGAACAGTGGTGGGTGGAGGACTTGTGGCTGGTAGCGAATGTGGTGATTTTGTTGTAGCAGGAGGAGAGTTGTGTTTTCAGAGAGGACTGTATGTTAGTTAGAAGTGGTGCTCCATAGAGATGTGAGGGGATAAGAAAGGAAGTAGAAAGAGTGATTTTAGTAGCAGGTGTAAGGTAGTGCTTTTGCCGATAGAGCATACCAAGTTGTTGATGTTTTTTTTTTATATTTAGTTGTATATGGGAGTTGAATTTGAGCTGGTTATCAATTTGGACACCAAGTAATTTGGTCTCTGAGACCAGTTCCAGAGGTGTGTTGTTTTGACTAGTAATAGAGAATGTTACTATCAAAATAGGTGACTTTATAGGGGGTGAACCCCATTAATTTGGTTTTAGAGGCATTGAGTGCTAGGTGGTTTCTTTTCATCCATTGCTCTGTGGTTAAAAAAGTGTCTTGAGTAAGCTTGAGGAGTGTAGGGATAGATGAGGCCGAGCAGATAATAGTTGAGTCATCTGCATATTGGATAATGTTTGAGAATGGGATAGAGTTACAGAAATCATTTATGAGTATGTTAAAGAGGAGGGAACCTAATATGGAGCCTTGGGGAACTCCGGTTGGGGTATTTAGAAATGAGGAGGTTGCCTTTTTCCATTTTACTGCTTGATATCTATTTGATAGGTAGCTGGAGAACCAGTTCAAGGATGAAGGAGATAGGTTAAGTTTTGAGAGTTTCATTAAAAGTAGGCTGTGTGATATAGTGTCAAAGGCCTTAGAGAGGTCAAGTAGTAGGGTAGAGACAATAAGTCCAGAGTCCCGGGCTTTGTTTACAGTTTCAAGGAAGGAGAGGAGGGCTGTCATAGTGCTGTGACCAGGTCTGAAACCATGTTGTGTGGGGGTTAGTAGGTGATTATCTAAGAGATGTGGTAGGAGTTGAATTTGGATACACTTTTCTAGGAGTTTAGAGATTGGAGACAGGATAGCGATGGGGCAGAAATTAGTCACACTGTTATTGTTGCCACCTTTATGTAAAGGTATGATAAAGGCCTTTTTCCAGATTTGGGGAACTGTACTTTCCTGGATAGAGCGGTTGATTAGAATGCTAATGGGGTAGGCAATTGCATCAGCAGCTATGCTAAGAAAGTAAGAAGGGATGTTATCAGGAGCATTAGTGCATGGCTTTAGTTTCTGTACGAGTTTTTTTATAGTAGAAGTGGGTATGGGTTTTAATGAGAATAGTGGGGAGTGAGGAGAGGGGGTGTTGGGGGGAGAAGATGGGGAGGAAATGAGAGTAGGAGGAGAGGTGGAGGGTGGAAAGTTAGTGGATGAGAGTGAGGGAGTGGTAGCAGTGCAGGGTGGAGTGTTGGTATGGGAGGATGGGGGTAGATTGGAGAATGTGGTGTTAGAGAATGAAGAGGTTAATTTGGAAATAGATTCAATAAAGAATGAGTTAAATTGGGTAGCTAAGTCAGTATCAGGGGCGTTAGGGTCCGGGATGGGGGTGCCTGGTTTGCTGGGGTTAAGTAGAGTAGAGATACCTTTCCAGAATTTTTGAGGATTTGTTTTGTTACTGTTTTGGAGGCTGGAGAAGTAGTTTTGTCAATCAGAGATGATGAGCTTTTTTACTTTATTTCTAAGTGTTTTGTATTCATTATGTAAGATAGAGGTCTTATTTTTCAGGTAGTGTGCCCAGACTTTATCTCTGAGACGCATGGTTGCTAGTGTGTATTTGGTAAGCCAAGGGGCAGTATTGATTTTTATTCTCTTTGTCCTTAAGGGAGCATGGAAGTCTAGCATTTTTAAGAATGTTGAGTTGAAGTAGGCAACTGCGTTATCTAGAGGTAATGTTTTTAGACAATTCCAGTTTATTGCTTTTAGAGAGTTAGAAAAGGTTGTTGGGTTAAAGTTTTTTTGGTTACAGACAGTAATATAATTATGAGTGCGATGTAGGAGTAAGGGGAGACGATGAGTGAAGGTGGGTATGTGGTCACTAAGAGGGTTGGGAAGAGTACCACTGTCGGAGAAATAATGGGGATGAGAGACTAAAATCCAATCCAGAATACTGCTGCTAGAGGGTTTTTTTGAGGGGCGTGTAATAGAGTTGATTAGCTGTGAGAAATTATAGAGGTTAATGTTAAGTGGGTTTGTATGATGTTGTATGATGTTACATTACATATTGTACAGTGACACATGCAACTAAATGGGATATAATAGTCATATGTGCAGTAGTGACTTACCAGGCAACTCCAGGCTCATTGGTTGGGAGACACCCACCTCCACGATGGCAGCTAGTGTTTGTGGATGCTGTTCTGAGGGTGTCCCCAGGCTGGCCAGTAGCTCCTCGGTGGGTTTGAGTGGGGGCTGGGTTGGTGGCCCACCACCTATTCCATCTTGTTCCCTGGCAATTGCATTGGCATGCTGTTTTGCATGTCATATCAGGTCCATGCAATGTCTGTGCACCTGCTGGTAGGTGCGGTTATGGCCACCCACATCAATAAACCTCCTGTGAAGGTCCTGCCACAGGTCATCATGCTGCTGGGAAAGCTGTGGCACATGGCTGAACAACACCTCATAGTTCTCATGGAGGTACGGGATGAGGACATCATCCTCCAGGCGGCTATACGCTGGCAGGCGTGAACGAGGCATTATCTGGAAGACATAATGATGGAGACAGGTCACAGTATCACAGAGATGTACAGAGATACAGCTGCACATTGCACATACATTTGTATTAAATCTAGTACATCTGAACAGTTATCTTTGAAAATCATCATGACACTGACACGGCTGACATGTTTGTGTCACACACATGTAACACCTGTTATGCATTGGATATCATCACCATATATGTGTGTCACCTCATTACATTGTTCATACCCCATGTGAATGCTGTCTTGATGTGGGCATGTCTGTTTGCCTGTACTGGTGTTCTTACCTATCAGCACATGCCTGGATGTGTCCACAATAATGCTGTTGACCTTGATGCTGTGTATATGTCACATATCAACACATACACTGCCTTAATGGACATGAGCAGTGACAATGCACACATATGCACAGAAACCTTTACATGCCTGTGTTTTGCCATATACATCTACACGGCACTGTACAGCAGTTCAACATCCTGCCACGTATCGCCTGTGTTGCACATGTGATAGACATGGGACAATGGCTAGTCGGACATCATTTGCAGGGATGGTTATCAACTATAGCATGTACAGGCAAGGTTTTCTAGCTGTATCCGATAGCCATTTTGCCACCGCAAGGTGCATCAGTGCCACATTACTGATCCAGATAGTTAATAATACATCTACCATGCGGTTGTCACACCATGTATGACAGAGATGACATGTGCAGCTTTGATGGACAGGGTTGCGTGGTATAGAAGGAGTATGTAACATGTATGGCACAGGGATCTGTCCAGCATGTGGCGATCCTTTTAGTAGGATGGTGGCTGTCCATGATGCATGTCTTTCAGATCAGGATATGTATGTGTAGCATGTCCAACATCACAGTGTAGTACATGCCTTTATGCTGCATAGTAGCCAGCATGCTGCATAGTGGAGGTGAGGATTGTGAAGGCTGGTATCGCCCATCCACTCATGGCCAATACTCCTTAAAGGTGATATGTGATCCGATATTGGTTACCCGAGTGCTGAGTATGCCTGTCCAATGATCTCCATGCTCATGGATAGCACCCTGTCATGACATGGGTGCCTCATATGACTACCTAATAGGCCTGGAGATGTCACCAACTCAGGGAGGTGAACTGCACAGCACCATGCCTTACACAGTGTTCATAATGTTGACCACTGTCTAGATGGTAGTTAATGGGTACAGGGTTATTCACCTAGTGGAGACAATGCTATTATCAGCTGTCAGATTGTGCACATATGTCACACACCTCACCCACAAAGCCCATTCTGTATGTTGTCCACAACACTGAGACAGCTATTGCTCCTAGGTCATGGAGATTCACATCCTTACATACACAGATGCCTCCCATTTGTCTGTGTGGTATGGGCTACAATGACGGGGGAGAACACGACATTAACCCTGTTTTACTGTAGCTGCCACTGGTGTGATATGCACATGTCACTCAGACACCTTTTGTAGTGTTGCTTCTGTCAACAGGCCACTGGTAGAACACTCCTGTGACATACAAAGGTACATCTAGTATACTCAGTGTGGCTGGAACACGGTATGGGTGATGATGTCCTATGACCTGTCACAGGTATGCTATGCAGTTTGAAATCATCCGTACTGTCATCTACTTCTGTACTGATAACATCTACGTTGATAAAGGTTCATAGACTTGTAGACCATACTCAGCAGGGTAATAGTGCAGTGCCTCCAATTATGACTGTCTTCTCCACTTGTGGATTGCAGTGGGTTGATATTATCCAACACCCTATCTGTATTGCATATTCATGCTCAGCACTTGTTCAGAACATGTGAGCACTTCATGAGCTACTAATTACTATAGCACCCATTCCAACTCATTTCTTACAAGTACACTGTCTGTCCTTACATTTCCAGCTTGCTTACAGTACAACAGCTGTTGTACACACGTAACTCACATATCTTGTGAGACATGGTTGAATATACAGGCATGTCCAAGTGTCACGTACCAGTGCTATTGCCTGTCTATATGATGAATATGGCAAACATGTGGCAATAGAGCAATTGTCTCATGTACACAGTCACTGCTCACCTCCCAACATACAACACTACAGCCTGTGGGAGATGCACATATGTAGCCATGCTGGGGGTAATGCTCTCTCCAACCCAGACTGAACCTGACATTCATGTGGGGATGTTTAACATTTGCAACACACCCCACTCATCACATAGTCTCACTAGATCTCCACCACCACAGGCCACACATAGTATGAGTACGACATTTGCAGAACCTCTCCATACTCTGTGTAGGCACCAGGGACAGCCCCCATTACCAAACACAACAACAATTAGATATATCCCACAGACTCATGTGTGCCCATCAACTACAGCCAATAGGGTGTTATAACATACCCAACACACCGGTCATAGGTGACTCTGTAGGCGGTCACACTGATACACTAGGGATCACTGCAGTGGCTGTACTGTACAGAGATGCAGGTAACACATGGCTCTGCTGTTCACAGACAGGACACTACCCTAGAGAGGTGCCGCTGGTGTAAACACTGTAGTTGGACTTACACATAAACTTGCCAGACAGCATAGTACCTCACTATGAACCTATGAAGCTATTACATGTCCTTTGTGCATGGTTAATTGAGTAGCTCTTCCATTTCAATTAGCTATAATGTTGTTACAGTGTCCCGTGACTACAAGCCATATGTATCCTGTTATTGTGTATTGTACATGCCAATAGACGATACCTTTTGTTTGCATGATATAACAGTTGTGCTGTGTAGAATATCTGACATATCTACCTACAATACTGTACATTACACATATTTTACACATTATCCCATAATGCAAAGCATACTTGCACAGCAGGACCACCTTAGGCATGTTATTGTCGTTATATGCCCATACACATGCCTACTGTGACAGTATATCAACATATACTATCCCCTGCTATGACACGTACTTGTTGGACATACCCTACCACTGATGGCGGGTGGTGTGGAATTGTTCTGTTTAAAGCCCTCATGTAACATCCCTTGTGGTGTATGTGATGTTTACCTTGTGGCACACAGCAGCATTACTATGCTCAACAAGACATCACTACATAATACCTTTTCCCACTTTATGCATTGCGTACACTTTTAATTAATACAAAACAGGCTCTACGTACACTAACATACTGAGTGTTCTACATACCTTGTTAGCATTCCGAATCTACATAAATATCTCTCTTACACCTTTACTGTTTAAATGGTTCTGTGGTATGAGCATATGGTTTGAATGTATGGCAAGTCATCCTTATTTATATACGTCGATACCTGTAACATGTGGTTTCCTGCCGCCAATTGGTGTTCCTGAGTAAATTATTACATGCACATCAGCTGTGCAGCTACTCCATTCGCCAATTACACGGCAACAGTGGGGTATTATTTAATTCTCCACTTGGGCATTGCCCTTTTGCCCTACCTTCGGGGAGATGGCCTGTATGTGTTTTGTTGTGAGGAATTGCAACTGCTATTTGTAGAGACACAGATATTTTGAATTCATGTCCCCCATGGATTGTGTGTGATGTTTAGAGTATGTGGTTCTACATGTGAGTGTACCTGTCATCTCAACCGTCTGATAAGGGACTATTGCAAATAAAACCTGTAACATCGCTCTCTGTTCCATTATGAAAAACAGCTATGATTTCATGTGGCGCCTTTACAAATGTGTTTCTTACAAGGTATGTTAATGCTTCTGCAGATGTAATTGAGTGAGTGGATGTTTGTGATCTTATTACAGTCTGTATTGCAATTGTTTCAGGTGTGGGGGAGATGTAGGTGGGTGTACATAACATATACAGGTTTGTGGGGACTGCATTTCTACATATTCCATATATGCGTGTGGGCTCCTTCCCTAATTGAAGACCTATCACTTAGTAGACTGAACTATGGTTGTTATGGGCTTATACATTGAGCCATTGTTAATTGGTTTCTATATAGTATGCAGGTGAGGTTGATACTTCTATACCTCCAGAAATACAGTGATATGTAAAGGAATGTTACTAAATGACAGCTGTCTCGTGTATTTCTGTCACAGATATCTGTACTCATTGCAGTCGTGTTGGTGACTGAACCTCTTTGGCATGGGTTGCCACCTTTTCAAATGACCATAGTGGGACATTTGCAGGACACACATCGGTGTTTACAGGCCGACACAAACCCATGGTCAGCACACAGGACAGAACATACTTTTATCCTGAATACATACTTATTCTTGTAGCACTTTAGCTACTTATCATGTTTCATGTAACATTTATGTTTTGTAGATACAGGCATAACTATTTATTTCAACTATTACATAACATATGGGACATAATTATGTCCTACAATCTCAGATATTTGCCCTTTTTAATATTCTTTGTCAGGACACAACTGCCCAGGGAGAAGCTGTCCCTCTTAAAGTGGGATAGGTGGTAACCGTATGCCTACAGCCAGCTATGACCACACCTACCATACTGATCTACCTCTGAGTTAGCACTAACAGACACACGATGCAAACACACACACACATTACAGTCCCACAGAAATGCACACGGCACCTTCAACACACACATACACAGACTACAGCAATCACAAACACAGTTGAATACAGTACCTACGTGGACCACAACACCAGCAGCGATAACTAAATGTCCCTTAATATCATGATAATATTACACGTGGTTCCAGTGTTCTGGTGCTGTGTTCTTTCGGTCTTTAAGCCTCATTATTATGCGTGTCGGTATGTGACACATTCCATAGTTGGCAGTATCCTATTTATTTCTACCTCCATGGTTGTGTACATGTCGTTGACCTATCTATATATTTGCAGATATAGGTGAATCCGTATATATCAACATATATCTCTCTATCACCCTTTCTATTTCTATTTTATATCTATATATATATATATATATATATATATATATATATATATATATATATATATATATATATATGAGAGAGTGAGAGGGAGAATACACCTTTCATTGTGTACATGTTGGTGTATACTGTTTCCTGGACTCCGCACGTTTGTGTTTGAACCTGTCAAATTACACACCTGTCATTGGTACATCTTGGGTAGCTTAGTGTTAGGTGATTGTGTACATGATTGCGTGTTCTACTCCTGGCAGTGGTTGTTTTACCCTTCAGAGCAGGCACTATTAGTACAGGGGTGAATAATGCTAGTTTCACCTGTTCTGGACCTCATTGACCGTGATCTGTGTGATATTCAGAGAGGCGTAGCCCTGTTTCGCACATATCCGTATAGTCATGTTTAAACGACGCTTACCAGTACTGGGCAACGCAT
Organism: Protopterus annectens; assembly: GCF_019279795.1. NCBI lineage: Eukaryota > Metazoa > Chordata > Ceratodontiformes > Protopteridae > Protopterus > Protopterus annectens. The sequence continues at coordinate 1,527,418,282 of NC_056741.1, read as the reverse complement.
ATTCCCGCTAACATGTGCTAAACCTGATCTGATGACTTGCATCCACCATCCATTATTCGTGCCTTCGGGATTACGTAACGTCCCTTGCAGGACGTGGTACCGGGAACATGCACGACAGTCAGTGCATTTACCACTTGGGCATCTGGGATTTGTACACATGTTATGGCGTTTTGTATGTGGACTGTACTACGGCTGTTACACCATACTGCAATCAAATGGGTAACTCAGTTAGTTTACATATGGAAGAGACCTATTAATGATATGTCCAAGTGATGTTTAATGGATGTGCTCCAGCATTGGGAATGTATGTCACAGTGAGCCACACAATATAATGTGCTACACCTTCACACAACCATAGGTGGAGCATGCTAGGGTGACAGATACCTGTCATGGGTGCACCCCATGTTTTGCCACTACATCCATGATTACATTGTATGGAGCCCCTCATTAACACACCAGGGAATCCATGCATAGTGTGTGGGGAACAGTGATTACACAAATGGATCCCGCAATTGGCTCTGCTCCACTGAGGGTCAGTTGGTTACTTGATGTGGTGGCGACAGCAGACACTGTTTGCCTCGATTGATGAATGGCCTCTGACAATCGGCCGTGTACCTACCAATGTACTTAGGAATATATACAAACAGTACCAACATATGCTGATAGGTGCGTGCACTGTTCAGGTGTTGACATTCCTTGTTCCAATAGCTGTTGTGTGTCCAATGGTTGAGGACTGCCTATGTAGGATTCACACAGTAGGCCACCTATACATTACAATTTACAGGTGGTCGTGTGTGTGTGCCATCCATTTTACTGTGTGTGCGGGTGGAGAGGTGTGTCAGTCCGTAGTAGCCTACACTGTCAGAGTATGTGCTATACGTTCCCTCTTTGCCAAGGTGTAGGCATATTGGGCATGCCTCTGTCTGCCTACTGGGGCTGGCACAGGGTGTCCGTGGTCTGAATCCCTCTGTGCCTGTGATGGCCTTGGCAATTGCGGTGGGCTGTGAGGGCTTCACCATTATGTCCCTGCTGCAGCTGTTTCTGCAGGATCATATTATGTAGCATGGCACATACTATGAAGATGTGGGCACACGTGCCTGGAGAGTACTGCAAGGCTCCAGCAGATATGTCCAAGCAACGGAACTGTGATTTCAGCATCCTGAACACACGCTCTATGATGATTCTGGTTTGTGCGTGTGCCTCATTATGGCGTTCTTGCATTGGTGTGTGTGCATTTCTGATGGGAGTCATCATCCACAGCTCCAGTGCATAGCCAGCATCCCCCACAAGGTGGCCATGTGGGATGTCCCCCCTGACAAATACCTGATACAGCTGTGAGGCATGCCAGATGTGGGAGTCATGGTAGCTTCCAGGGCTGCCAGCACACACATCCATGATAATGCCCTGGGCATTGCACACAACCTGGCAGTTGATGGAGTGGTATCCCTTGCGGTTTATGTAATGCCTACCATGCTCACCGGGTGGTGACTTGATATGTATGTGCAGTCTATCGCACCCAGTACCTCTGGGTAGTGTGCCACATGGTGGAAGAGACGCATATTGCTGGCCAACTCCTCCTGAGTTCGGGGGAAGTATATATGCTCATTGGCATGTGGTAACATGGCATCCAGGAACTGGTGTAGTACCCTGGATGCTGATGCCTGAGAGATCCCCATTATATCGCCAGTTGGCCTTTAAAAGGTACCTGTGGCTAGTATTTGCAAGCTAACATGCCTTCGTGTCCACTGGGATGGGTTCCCCTCTGTTGTTTCTGGATCTCAGATGTGGCTGGCACAGCTCAACTATTTGCTGTAAGATGTCCCTGTCTACCCTCTAACGCTCTACTATCTCCAGATCATGTAGCCCCTGGTAGGTTACCCTTGGTCTGAACACTCTTCTCCTCCTCCAGGGCCTGCGGTGGTTGTCAGCATCATCCACCACAACACCTTCAGTCACTAACACAGGGTGATGAATCACAGCTATAGCAGCTCCCAACATGTACATTGTAAAAGTTCCCCATCTGTTTACACCTATGGTGCAATGTTTGGGAATACACAGGTGTGTTTGAGATGCTTTCACACTTTATACTATTGTGCTGTAAACACTGATGATGTCATACGTTGTGCATGTACGATCGTAGCTGCAGGGTATCTTATGTGTTTTACGACAGGAACTACTATTGTGGTGCCTTTGGTGTTGAATTACATTTGGCTGCCGTGGATTACCTCTTGCCCTTCCTTTTACATTTCTTAACGTTTCACCTCCCATTTTCTGGCATGCATCCAGCAGCCTGCTTTCATTTGTACTTTCCTAAACCCGGCTTATCTTGCGTATTTTGCTCTATGGCCGGTCTACTGCAGGTTTGCTTTGCTCTGCTATGACAGTTCTCTTTTCTTTGCAATCCGACACCTCCCCTATCCTGTTTTGCAGGTTTCTGTGAGCAGACTTGTCAGCTGCTGTCGATTGCCCGCTGTGAGTTAATAGGTGTTAATTGTTCAGTTGTACTCCAATTACCCTACTGCGGCATTTCCTTATTTTCTTCCCCTGACCTTTCTGTTTGAGCTATGGTGCGCGGCGCGTGCATCCGCTTACTGGGTTTCAGGCACGTTTTCATCCCCATACACATGCGCTTTCGGGCACCATATGTGCTATCAGCTAAACAATGCTATACCTACCTCCCCACCCCTGTCCTGCAGCTTTGCTTAGCAATGGCCAGGCCGGATTTGCATTGCTCCAATGTGCTTACAGCTATGGTGGCACACCCCACTGCTGATGTCATGTATACCTCTAAACCACTCCTTGGTGTTGTAGCACTGCGCCTTATGGTACATCCTTAGTCCGGCGGGACGTTTGCGAATCACTATTACCTGCCTCATTTGCATGGCATTGACTATTAATTCCTAGTTACCACGCCAAACACTGTCACAGACCCTTAGCAACCCTTGCAGCTTGGTTGTGGTGTACCATGCATACCATTGAGTATTATGGTGAAATCATGATTTGCTTTACATTGCGATTTTATGACATCTGTATATATTTTCTTTGTGTTCCCGTTTGCGCACACATGCCCTGCAGTTGTACTTTGCGCTACTGTGGACATGACATTAAATGTTGTTTTTTAGCTGTTATGCATATTTTCTTATGCCATTGGCTGTATATTTAGCCATTGGCATATGTTAACTTTGTAATACATGAGTCTGGTCTGCTTTCATAGCTCCGATGTTCTGTTTGGAAAAATGTAAACCGTGTATTTTGGTTTACATTTCTGTGGGCGTACGCCAAGCCTGCACCACTTCATGAATCGCTATGTACCTTCATTTGCATGGTGCGGCACTGTGCATGAGGTGATTAGCATACCTAAGCTGATCCAAAGTAAAGCAATCGGACACTGCTGAAGTAAAAATACAAAATCCTTTATTCGTTAGCGCTTTCGGGATAAACCCTTCTTCAGACAAGGTACATAATGTTGAAACTCACATTTAAAATACTAACAACCAATCATTTACTTAGAAAAACCCACCTTTTTTCCAAGGTGGGTTTTATTGGTAATACATCGTTTAGTCCAGGTTCTCTGTGTGCCATTAGATTAACTATCCATTTGGATTGCTATCTGATGTCTGATATCACCCCCCCTGCTGTTATGTTTTATATTGACAATGCATCTGAATGTAAAAGTGTGTGTGGGGTTTGTATTAATATGTCTATACAATGCATTGCTTAAGTCTTTATTCCTAATATTACCCAAATGCTGCAAAATCCTTACTTTGAACATGTTACTGGTCATTCCAACATGAAATGATGGACAGCAGACACATTCTGCCAAATAGACCAAGTTCTGCGTCCTGCATGTTGCTCTACCTTGGAAATGGAATATTTTCTGTGTGTTAGGATGCCTAAATGATATCTCCGTGTACAAGCCCATGTTTGGTGCCCTTTCACTAGCCTGATATGTTTCTTTGCAAAAGATCTTTCAAATTTTATTCCTTCAAATTCAAATCACTTGTCAATATGTCAATTATTATTATTATATCCCATATATATCATTCACATTGCTGCCATGGGTTAAATACAGTCTCGGTTTACCCCAAATTTCTATCATCCCTTAACCATGGTTGATGTTTGTTCCTATGGTTAATGCATCTCAATAGCATATTGTGTATCTTCTGAACAAATTCTAGAAACTCTGCTCATCTGTCCTTTTATAATGTTGGGAAAGATGTGCCGGGGGTGCATACTGTCAAAGGACAGTAATGTGTTCTGCCAGCAATCCTTTTTGTATAAACTGGAAGTGTAACCTGTACTGGTTTGTTCAAATTCCTTCCATCTATTATCTGTGATAAAACCAGATTTGCATGGGTGGCACAGGGTGTGGGGTGCACCCCCCGTGCTTGCCTATACAATGAAGTACCTCCCATGAAGACATTGTTATCTAGAACCAGAAACAACATCTCTTCTACTAACTGTTTCATATGTAGTGTAGACCAACAGCTGTTATCCCATAACCATTTGTCCTTCAATAGGCTTATTCCCGTCAGCTAATAGCCAAAATGTGTCTATGTATCTAATATGTTTTTTTAATTATCCATATAGTGGTTTAAGTGTCACCTGTAACCATATTGAGATTTTCACTTAATTTCTACCAGAAACAATGGACAAATTCAAAAGTTTCATGTTATATTCATTTCTTCTAGCATCATCTGTAATTTTTTTTGCACTTTGTCAATAATCATTTTCACTTTCAAGGGGTTAATTTCTTCATATGCACTGTCAGTTGTTAACATTTTGTTTACTTTATCATTATACCATGCTGTACTTAAAACTACAACTGCTCCCCCTTTATCTGCACTCTTGATCAAAATGTCTTTATTATCTATCAAACCCTGTGTGGTGGTTGGGTTATATTATAGTTTTTAAAAATTGCCTAAATATTAATATAAATATAAATCACATCATTCAAAAAAAAAAAAAAAGGTTAATGGTTGGAGTAAAGCATGGTGTAAAGCTGCTTGGTTTTCTGGGTTCTGGGCAAACTACCTCTGTGTTATCAAACACTAACTTTAACATAATATTCCTACAAAATAACATTAAATCAAAATTACTTCACTATATGCACATGTCCGACTTGGTACAAAGGTAAAACCTTTGTTAAGGACTTGCAGTTCCACATTATTCAGCACATATTCAGATAAATTGTAAACTGGAAACAGTCACTGAAATGTCCTCCTTCTTGTCCTGTCTCTCAGTCTTCGCTCTCTTGTCTCTTCCATGCCTTTCTCCGGACCGGAAGTTTCCCCAAAAAAATGTAGTAGCCACTGAACATGGTCGGTCTGGCTCCGTAGTAAAAAAAATCCACTGGCTACTTTCAGACATCATGGTTGACGAACTTGCTGGAATCTGTTGTAGAAAGTTCTCCTGGTATAGGATTATCAGCACAAATAGCCTATCCACATGTTTGACAGACTCTCCTCCTGTCTGTTCACCCTCCAACAAGCCCTGGTGACTAGTATCTACTTCTGTACGAGAAAAAATGTCTGTATCCACAACAGAAACTGCTGTGTGAAGTTCCTGTTCTTGACTCTTCTGTCATGGCGTTGTGGATTCCGAGTTACGTTTGCGCTAAAATCAGGCCGTAGTTTCTTTGAATCTCGCCAAATAAAGATAGTTGCTTTCACGGAAGTCAATCTGTCTTTGCATTTCTGCTCTGTGAAGTCAGTTGTTAATCTATCATATAAAGAAGTCACTTCTTTCTTTAAAAGTTCTAACTGTGGTGCAAAGCTGGTATTGATGTTTAAAGTCTGCCATTGTGTTAACAGCGAGCTGGCATGCATAGGATCCTCATTCGCCTGCCACTGCAAACGTTGCATCTTACCAGCTTTAAAAGAAAGATCATTAAGTCTTCAAATGCTCTATCCACCACTGCTGGGTAGCTCTTGCCTCTGGTCCTTCCTTCTGGATTCCAAAACCCAAATTCAGGTTCTTCAGACAAGGTACATAATGTTGAAACTCACATTTAAAATACTAACAACCAATCATTTACTTAGAAAAAAAGGTGGGTTTAGGTTCTCTGTGTGCCATTAGATTAACTATCCATTTGGATTCTGCTAAAGCTATCTGATGTCTGATATCACCCCCCCTGCTGTTATGTTTTATATTGACAATGCATCTGAATGTAAAAGTGTGTGTGGGGTTTGTATTAATATGTCTATACAATGCATTGCTTAAGTCTTTATTCCTAATATTACCCAAATGCTGCAAAATCCTTACTTTGAACATGTTACTGGTCATTCCAACATGAAATGATGGACAGCAGACACATTCTGCCAAATAGACCAAGTTCATGTTGCTCTACCTTGGAAATGGAATATTTTCTGTGTGTTAGGATGCCTAAATGATATCTCCGTGTTAATAAATGCACATGCCTTGAAGCATTTGAAGACTTAATACGTGATCTTTCTTTTAAAGCTGGTAATATGCAATGTTTGCAGTGGCAGGCTTTTCAATGAGGATCCTATGCATGCCAGCTCAAGGGGATCATTACCCTGAGCTGTTAACACAATGGCAGACTTTAAACATCAATACCAGCTTTCAATATATGCGTATACTCATTGATTTCTTTGCAGCACAGTTAGAACTTTTAAAGAAAGAAGTGACTTCTTTATATGATAGATTAACAACTGACTTTACAGAGCAGAAATGCAAAGACAGATTGACTCTAAACTCAACAAAAAGAGACCATCAGGATTTTGTTAATGGCAATATCTTTATTTGGCGAGATTCAAATGACAGAAGAGCATCTTTGAGAGAACAGGAACTGCACACAGCAGTTTCTGTTGTGGATACAGACATTTTTTCTCGTACAGAAGTGGATACTAGTCACCAGGGCTTGTTGGAGGGTGAACAGACAGGAGGAGAGTCTGTCATGAGTCAGGAAATTACAACATCACAAACATGTGGAGAGGCTATTTGTGCTGATAATCCTATACCAGGAGAACTTTCACTAACAGATTCCAGCAGTTCGTCAACCATGATGTCTCAGGAAGTAGTTTTAAAAGGGGCATGGAAGAGGTCTTCCAGAAGACAGACTGGTAGACAAGAGAAGGAGGACATTTCAGTGACTGTTTCCTGTTGTTCTGGTATTGTATACAATTTATCTGAATATGTGCTGAATAATGTGGAACTACCTTTGTACCAAGTCGGACATGTGCATATAGTGAAGTAATTTTTGATTTAATGTTATTTTGTAGGAATATTATGTTAAAGTTAGTGTTTGATAACACAAGAACCCAGAAAACCAAGCAGCTTTACACCATGCTTTACTCCAACCATTAACCTTTTTTTGAATGCATGTGAGAATGATTTATATAGGTATTTTAATGAAGGCAATTTTAGTAAATACTATAACCTAACCACCATACAGAAGCAAGCACTACAGGGTTTGATAGATAATAAAGACATTTTGATCAAGAGTGCAGATAAAGGGGGAGCAGTTGTAGTTTTAAGTACAGCATGGTATAATGATAAAGTAAACAAAATGTTAACAACTGACAGTGCATATGAAGAAATTAACCCCTTGAAAGTGAAAATGATTATTGACAAAGTGCATAAAAAATTACAGATGATGCTAGAAGAAATGTGAATAAACCAGTGATTCCTATCTTCAAAGCACTACCCAAAATTCACAAATCTCTAATAGATCCACCGTTAAGACCCATTGTTTCTGGTAGAAATTGGGTTACGGAAAACATCTCAATATGGTTACAGGTGACACTTAAACCATATATGGATAAGATTAAAAACATATTGATAGATACAGGACATTTTTTGGGGCTATTAGCTGACGTGAATAAGCCTATTGAAGGACAAAATGTATTGATGGCCACTTTGGACATAAAAAGTCTATTTACTGTTATAGAAAATGGTTATGGGATAACAGCTGTTGGTGCACTCATTGAGAGCTTAGGAGCTACACTACATATGAAACAGTTAGTAGAAGAGATGTTGTTTCTGGTTCTAGATAACAATGTCTTTGTATAGGCAGCACGGGCGAAGGCTGGGCACCCCCTGTGCAAACACCTATGCAAATCTGGTTTTATCACAGTGGGAGACCAAGGAGATTTTGAACAATAATAGATGGAAGGAATTTGTTTTAATGTATGTCAGATTTGTAGATGACATTTTTATTTTGTGGAATGGAGATGAGGCCTCTTTTAATCATTTTGTGGAATATTTACATTCTACTACCAATTTTTTAGAATTTAGTGCCAAGACTTCTTATACCAAGCTGGAATTCCTTGACGTGTATATAGAACAAACCAGTACAGGTTACACTTCCAGTTTATACAAAAAGGATTGCTGGCAGAACACATTACTGTCCTACATCTTTCCCAACATTATAAAAGGACAGATGAGCAGAGTTTCTAGAATTTGTTCAGAAGATACACAATATGCTATTGAGATGCATAAGTTAGATCACTGCTTTATGGAAAGAGGTTATGATAAAGCCCTGGTTAAGAATATTACAAGTAACAACATTAACCATAGGAACAAACATCAACCATGGTTAAGAACTACATGTAACCAGGGGTGCAACCATAAGGATGATAGAAATTTGGGGGGTAAACCGAGACTGTTATTAACCTATGGCAGCAATGTGAATGATATAAGTGGAATAATACATAATAATTGGAACATATTGACAAGTGATTTGAATTTAAAAGATATTGTAGGAACACGCCCTTTTTTTACATACAGAAGGAATAAACATTTGAAAGATCTTTTTTGCAAAGAAACATATCAGGCTAGTGAAAGGGCACCAAACATGGGCTTAGGTACACATGCTTGTGGTAAATGTAAGGCATGTGCATTTATTAACATGGAGATATCATTTAGGCATCCTAACACACAGAAAATATTCCATTTCCAAGGTAGAGCAACATGCAGGACGCAGAACTTGGTCTATTTGGCAGAATGTGTCTGCTGTCCATCATTTTATGTTGGAATGACCAGTAACATGTTCAAAGTAAGGATTTTGCAGCATTTGGGTAATATTAGGAATAAAGACTTAAGCAATGCATTGTATAGACATATTAATACAAACCCCACACACACTTTTACAATCAGATGCATTGTCAATATAAAACATAACAGCAGGGGGGGTGATATCAGACATCAGATAGCTTTAGCAGAATCCAAATGGATAGTTAATCTAATGGCACACAGAGAACCTGGACTAAACGATGTATTACCAATAAACTAAGTAAATGATTGGTTGTTAGTATTTTAAATGTGAGTTTCAACATTATGTACCTTGTCTGAAGAAGGGTTTATCCAATAAAGGATTTTGTATTTTTACTTCAGCAGTGTCCGATTGCTTTACTTTGGATTTGCCTTTTATTTGAGCACATTTGGACTTTGGCATAGCTCACTTTTTGTTTTTGGTTTGCATACCTAAGCTGAGGGCTGCGCAGATCTGGTGTACGCTGGTAGTGCACGTGGAATTGGATCATACCTGAATCACTTGGCGGCCATATTTGGCATTATAACGCCTACGCTACACCTGCCCCTGGTGCAAGCTTCATGAATCCCGGAGCCTATTTAGCAAAAGACACTTTGGACTAACAGCATTTCATAGGTGTGAAAAAGAGTCCAATGCTCAAGGTACAAACTGATAATTTTAATTTGGCATGATATCAGCACTCTGAGCATCAGTGAAAGAAAGAATTCCACACCTTGCCTAAGTATCAGTATAGTAAATGAAATGAGTTTAAAAAAACAGTAAAGAGGATGCAGAGTTTGAATTCACATGTGAAAAAGCAGCCTCTATTTTGTTGTGTAGAATATAAAATTATATATATATATCTATATCTATCTATCTATCTATATATATATATATATATATATATATATATATATATATATATATATTTTTTTTTTTTTTTCTTTATAATTTCTTTGCTGCAGGAAAGAGTTAACAACATACACACACACACACACACACACACACACACACACACACATATATATATATATATATATATACACACACACACACACACACACACACACACACACACACACACACACACACACACACACACACACACACACACACATACATATATATATATATATATAGATATATATATATATATGCACGCACATACATATCAAGTCAACACCTCAGTAATATATATATATATATATATATATATATATATATATATATATATATATATAAATATATATATATATATATATATATATATATATATATATATATATATATATATATATATATATATATACACACACACACACACACACATATATATATCACACACACACACACACACACACACACACACACATATATATATATACACACACACACACACACACACACACACATGTGTGTGTGTGTGTGTGTGTGTGTGTGTGTGTGTGTGTGTGTGTGTGTATGTATATATATATATATATATATGTATATGTATATATATATATATATATATATATATATATATATATATATATATATATGTGTGTGTGTCTATGTGTTTGTGTGTGTGTATGTGTCCTTTGTAATTTCTGTGCAGCAGGAAAGAGTTAATTTGACAACTATAATCTCCATTAGGTTAAATAGTTTATTTTACTGCTGTGTTGTATTTGTAATGAGTGATTGATATAAACATGATGTGTACCTCTTTCTGTGGCAGAAGCTACAAATGCAGTAATTTTGAACCCATAACAGAGTTGCACAGGGGTTCAAATCCATACTGGGTGAAGGGAATGTGGAAATTATTACTCAAGATTTATGACTTACTTTCATCAGAACTTCATATGCTGTTTCTTGACTTCTACACTTGCATTCTGCTGAGCGGTATGCAATCAAGCATACCTGTTTAAGGAAAAAAGTGAAAAATGTAATTTGGGCAGCCTTCTGAAGTGCAAGCAGGATTAGCAGCGTTGTGCTGACATCAGCACTCTGGACAGTACTGAGTGAAGAGCCTTCTACTACTTTTTAACTTTCTCTGTGCACTGACTTTAGAGACTGAACACAGGTGATCCAGGGTGCCAACTTATGGAATTTGCATACTGCCATTACTTTGTTAAAGAATAATACCTACATCTTACATTGTCTGAATAGGTTATCAGTTTTCCTTTAAAGGTGTAATTTTGATGTGTAAAGTAGGATTAACTTTGTGGATTGCTGACATAATGATCAAGTCTATAAACTTAATTTTTAATCTTGACAACAGTTCAAATTCAGTAACAGATGAAAGTCTGCCTGCTTTTATGTGTCTTTGCTTTGAATGTGTTGCCTATGTATCTGTCTAGCCCCCTTCTGTTTTATCAATTGTTGACCTCATCGTTTGTGCAAGGTCTTCAAATGAGCAAGTGTATATGTGAGCTTATTTGACATTATCGTCCATGACACAGAATGAGAAGCTACTCCTAGCTACACTGCAATCTTAAACTGTAGAAGTTAGACTTCTGCAGTGGTGGTTGTGTTAAGTACTGTATCCCCTAGTTGTGTAATTAGATAGATAGGGGGTTCTAATCTTACAGCAGTCAACGTGTGTGTGTGTGTGTGTGTGTGTGTGTGTGTGTGTGTGTGTGTGTGTGTGTGTGTGTGTGTGTGTGTGTGTGTGTGTGTGTGTGTGTGTGTGTGCATGTAAATGGATGCAGGAATGTCTTAAACCTCTTAGTGTGGACAACATTTAAAATCTCACATAGGAATCAAAGTTATTTTTGCACATACATCTTCTTTGCATGACACAGCTGATGTCATCCTATCAAAGATACAGTGTGGCTCACATGCAGTCATCAAAGATACAGTGTGGCTCACATGCAGTCAGACTTGTCCTGTGACGTATGTGTCTAAAACACTTGTATGTAGATTGTTTCAGTAGAAATACAGGAATGACTGTATTCTGTTAGTGTGTGTTTCTTCCTCTTACTACATAGAATAGTTTGCAAATACATATATCAGGTATATCTATACAGTGTGCTTGTGCTGCACAACCACTTTTTACCAGAAACATGAAGGTAACACAATGGTGATGTCATCCTTTGAAATGTGCAGTGTCACAGTTGTCAAATAATCTTTATTTGTGCTTTGTGTTTTAGCAAATCTTAATTTTCTTATGATGTTAGGTATAGACTCCAAATCCTGACCTCACTCCTTACAGTCAGTGTCCATGTTGTTAAGAGTGTTGTCACCCACAAGTGCTATGATCATGTGTAGATGCTGTTTCCTCTTATGAGAGTTTATTCTACATTTCCTTTGGAAAGGGTGTATTAAAACTGATGCTGTCATTTAAATAGATTGCCATTCCATAACAGTTGTAGTGAGACACCTCCTCAGGACTGAAGATATGACATGACATAATGTATTCTGTTGCCTAAGTAATGCATGCATTCCAATGTGGGTTGATATCCATATTGTGCAGAATTACAGTTTCCCCATCACAGTGACAACAGCAAGGGACCTCAGGTATGTCTGGGTATACCAAGTCTCAGACAATGTTGTCATGGAACCTTGTTGGCTAGGCTTATGTAGGCCCTTGGGCTGATAGCCTAGTACCTATCTATGAACCTATGAACCTGTGAACATACAGTAAGTTTCTTTCTAAGTAATTACAAGGACACATATTCCTTGATTTATACACATGATGTAATGCTTTCACATAGTCACACATTTGACAATTGGCAATGAACTTATATCATGGCACAGGCATTGATCCCACTATGGTGTTGATTTTCTCAATAACTAGGCAGGTGCTCCAAAACAGCATTGAGTGACTGTAAGCATTTGTATCCTTGGCTGTTCTGCAGGAAAAACATCCCCCACAATTATACATTGTAGATATAGCATGGTAGGGGACACCCTATCCATTTTAACAGATAAAAATTTTGGGCAAATAAAGTACAGCTGATTGAATGGCTTCACATAGGTTGAGTTTAACAGCTGTGATAATTCCATTGCGGTGCATGTGATTAATAGCTATATTCTTAGATGGAGGACTTGTATGGCTTGATATTCAATACTAGTATAGGGATTAATTTTGTGTGAATGTACCGATATTACGCAACAACCATTAAATCAGATCATTCTTATCCATTATGTTCCAGTAGCACATGTGAATGTAGCTTTAGCTTTCATGTCAGTAGACATTTGCTCTGCCAATGTCATGTTGAGATTACTACTGTGGCACATGCATTGAGTACTGTGGTGTAAATGAGTGTGCTCCAGTTCTTGGGTGGTATATGTACAAACATACAGAGAAACCTTCCTTGACCACGAAACATTGCTGATCACAACTGTGTGCCTATGAGCATGCTCATTTAATTCTGTTCAGTCTGACATGCTGATATGACATTCTTTATTAGAGATCATTTCTTAATTTGCATAGAAATTTCACTTGTTTCTGATAAGACCCATTGAAACCTCCTGTGGCAGATGCTGACAATACACAGCTGTGGGAAATACATTGCATTGTAGTGTGGTGTTTACATCTGTCTGCGCACAATAACTGTGTCAGGCAGGAGTGCCTTACACCACAGTGTTACATACGTCACACTCTGCTCCCACATTTGTAACACCACACACACCTCCATATGGGATGCAATAACCATTACAATATTAAGTTCTTAATTCCCTTCAAGGGTTATCCTCCTAATACATGTGTTAGGCCTATTTCTCTGGTGTACACAGTTAATATACAGATCAGTGGTAACACTGATGGGATGGTTTCAATTCTTGCAAAAGAAGTTTGTGGTTTCCAACCCATTCTTATTTAACGACATGTTATATTGATGAAATGCTCGCTTTGCAAATATCCCATAATTTTTGTATACTATCCTTATTAACTGTCATCATAACTCAGCATGTTAATGACATTCATATTTCATGTAATCCCCTCTGTTACAATGTTATTTTGTATATCCTATAATATCATGTCTGCTTTTATTTACCATATTTCCTCAGGAAATGTGACCACCATTAATTATTATGACATACATATTGCACAATATTTTATAACAAAATTGTCTTTGTGATTACCATAGTGCAATTTGAACATTTCCCTCCCCTCTTGCATATTCTGTATACATCTGTTTGGTTTTTGTGCACATAGTCTTCAATACACTTTCTGTGTTCAGTAACCCATCTATTGCAGTTGCCTTTTCTGTTTACCCCCCCTTACTTTTTTTCTGTATTCGTATGTTTCATTTAAGTGCACATTGTCCTCAGTACACTTTTCTTGCCTGGTGCAGCATTATTTGCCCTGTATAGCTCTTTGTGCTGTCTGCACAAGCATGCTTAACAGGTTTCCCAAAGCTGAGCTTGTTTACTGTGAGTGCTAATGATGCTCATCATGTTTTCCTGTCCACCAGCACTGTGCTGGCCATGAAGACGCACTTGCATTCATGTAAGCATGATGAGCTGCATGCATATATGATTACTATTGCTGCTCATTATGTTAACTTTTAAACATCATATAGGGTTTATGAAAAGCCTACATGATTGCTAATGAATCCCATAGTATGTGTTTTTTTTATAGTAAAGTTAAAACTAATCTAAACATCATGGTCTATAGTTATAGACTAGATGCTGTATCTTGGCCTGTGCAGTCATATATCCTGCACAAGCCTGCCACATAGGGTCCCATGCTACTGCTGTTGGTTGACCACCAACACTATTGTCACTAGTTGAAGAACCAGTAGCAGTAGTGGCACTGCCATCATGAGGAACTTTACCAGCCTGGTGCATGATTATGTTGTGCAGTATGCAACGTGCAATAAACATCCTGCATGCAGTAGCTGCTATTGGACTGAAGGACACCTCCAGAGTCATCCATACAATGGAAATGGACATTTATAAGGCCAAACACTAGCTCAGTGACAATCTGTTTCTGATACAGGGTGGTGTACACCTTTTTTCAGTAGCATCCTTAGGGTTAAGGACTAGTGTCATGAGCTATGGTTTAAGTGGGTAACCTGCATCACCTGAAAAAGACAAGTAAAAAATGGAGGCAGTGAGAATCATAACAAAGGAACTATAGTTTAATACTAAGTAATACATTCTCAAAACTATACCTACTGGCATAAATATTCAATTTTTACTTACTAAAATGGTGACCATGGGGCATTGTATCATGCAGGAAGTAGCAGTAGAGTGAGCCTATGTACCAGATGTGAGAATCATGAGAACTACCAGGATGTTGGGTCAACAAGTTGTTAATGCACCCCCATTCATAACACACTACCTGGTAATTGATGGAATAGTAGCTCTTCCTGTTTGGTAATGCTCCCTCATTGTCCTGATGGAGCTGTAATGGCAAAATAGGTGCAATCTATTGCACCAAACACCTCATAGAAATGTGTCATACCATAGAAGGCTGGCATTGTTGTGGCTCAGTCCTCAGGTGACACTGGCAGATGGGGTCTATATCATTTTGCCAAAACTCAAATGAGCAAATGCTCATTTGTTGAACACCTATTCATTGAAAGCACTATTCATCGAACAATGTTTTAAGTGAAGAGTTATCTAGGGCAGACTGATGGTTATCCATCATCTAGAATTTGCCCTTTTCCCCCACTGTAGTGTGATCTCAGAGTTGGTATATTTAGTTGAGGGGGTGGTGGTGTTGGGGGCATGGCTCCCCCCACCTGCCTAGGTGTTAAGTTTTATGGTTTTGTTTACAGTCAATATAGTTGCTAGGGCAGACCATAGTGACCATACAGTTGAATTTCAAATTAAGCTAAGACCAGATAGCTGTAAATATCTAGCATCTTAGTCTCTTGCTTTTATAGTGTCCTGTGCAATATGCTGCTGTTTTCTTGTAGTGACCGTGACATGCAGATATAACACCATCCCAAAAGACATGAAACAAAGCCATTACAGCAAAAAATAATAGTGATTTTTGACAATTGCAGGTACACCTTTTGGAACATTTTTGTAGGGAGATATAGCTCCCTTGCATACCCTAAAAGGGGGGTTACACACCATACCCCTGCTACTTTAAGTCTAAGATTGCTGTCATCTTAGATTAGGGGGATAGTCCAAGATACATTAGACTGGATATATTGCAGTACATGTCCTTACATGTTTCATGCTGCATCAGTTAGATTTGTGGTCTTATCTAAGACATTCTTAGACATTGTGGTTTCACCTTTGTGCATTTAGACATTAATGTATTAGATAATGGAAGGTAAATCATATAAAACTATATGTGTTTTCATCAAGAAGGACTAACCTAAACAAATCTGGTGCAAAAAATACCATTGTTTACACAGTAAATCAGAATCATAAAGAAACTCACTCAAACCAGTAAGCAACTTGATAAAATGCAGCCAACTTCTTTAGTGAGTCATGGCACCAAGAAAAAAAAAATCAAAATACAATCATTGTTACTCTTTGTCTCCACAGCCTGCAGATGGTCATATTACAGTTAACATTATGACTGGTAAACTATACCTATCACAGAGGTACTTGAAAAAGTTTAATATTGATGAGTTTTAGCATTTCACCTACTTGTTGATAAAATATGTAGTCAAAAAACCTAATATAAGATATACAGATAAGCAAAGAGAGATAGGGGGGATTTACTATGGATAATCTCACATTGTTTATAGAAAATACATACCAATATACATTATATATATATATATATATATATATATATATATATATATATATATATATATATAATATGAATAAATACAGATAAAAAGTGTAGCCAAAAAACTGTTCAAAATGAAAAGTGAAATACATTTGCATCAGGAACTAAATGCAGCCTCAGTAAGACATCAGTTCAATTACACAGACTATATCACTAATCATAAGTAATGACACCTGCTAGCTTACAGTTTCTACAAACTCTGCCACTGCAACTAGCACTTGTGCCACAGACCACTGATGACTGTACAAATGATAATAGCTGCTAGCATATGAGATAATAATTTGTGTACGATATGTGGAGAAATGTCTACTGCACAGTGTAAGTTGACAATGCACCACTCAGCATAGGCCATAGGTAACACTGCTTTGCACCTAGTATTATTTCTGTAACTTCACAAGTTGTAGACTTGATGTCATTACTTGGCTTGCATAGCCACGTACTACCAGATGTGATACTGTGCAGCTGCTATCAGATGGCCACCATTGTTGTCATCACTGTTAGGACAAATGACAGAGGCACCTGCACTGCCACTATCAGTCTCTGACTATGGTGATTGTGAGCAGAATGAAACATGTCATGTTATGCACAGTGCAACTGGCTGTGAACCTTCTGCAGTCAGTATCAGGCTCATACTGAAGAGATCTCCTCTGACTTATCCAGACAAAGAAAGAGTTTTTCAACAGACCAAAGTCATTCTCAGTCACTATGCATGTGTAGGACAGGGTAGTATTAAAGTGCTCATCAGCAGAAACATGGATGGCTCAGCCAGCACTCCATGCTAGTAGCACTCTGTGCAAGCAGGGTATACTCTATATGTTTGCTATACTTGTAGCAAGCAGTTTGTTAGAGTTTATAAGGAGTTTTTTTTTTCATTTTCTTTTTTTTACTAAAACCTGAGTGCTGCAGTGCTCTCTGTAGGCAGGGTATAAACTGTAGCAACTGTTTGCTACTTTTGTAGCAAGCAGTTTGATACAGTTTATAAGATGGAATTTTTTTGTTTTTTTTTTAACTAAAACATAAGCATCATAGTTCTCCATGCAGACAGGGTATAAACTGTAGCAAATGTTTGCTGAAAATGTAGTAAACAGTTGCTACAGTTTATATCCTGCCTGCATGGAACACTGCAGCTCTCATGTTTTATTTAAAATAATCCAACTTACAAATGTAGCAGTCAGTTGCTAAAATTTATACCCTGCCTGTACAGAGTGCTACATCACTCAGGTTTTAGTTAAAGGAAAAAAAAAAGATATATTTTTTTAGTTTTAAACTGTAGCAAACTGCTTACTAAAATATAGCAAGCAGTTGCTATAGTTTACGCCACACATGGAGGTCTACAGTGCTCAGGTTTGATCACAAATGCAATGCTAGTTTTTAAAAGCTGGTATTAAATTAGAGATTGGGTCGGCTGATCGTGACCCTTCCCCCAAAAAAAACTTTCCACCCAAGGTAGTTGCCCTTCTCACTCTGCCCTAGCTACAGTACTGCTTCTCAGCAGCTCCATGTGGGTTTTGGACTGATGCCATTAGTCAAAGTTCAAGTGGTTAGTTTACATCACCTGTAAAACAAAACAGGGAGTGGAATGGGCACATATGGAAGGGGGAAATTAGTTACTACTACCTATGACAATATACAGGTAGATAGATACAATTCTTATGGTCAACAACTTTATAAAATGTTGCACTTACTAACTAATAAGATGACCATGAGAGATCATATTATGATGGCTGTGATGGGATAGTGAACTGGCATGACATATATGAGAATTGTGACCACTGCCAGGATGCTGGGCTGAAACATTAGTGATGCAAACTCATGCATCACATAGTACCTGACATTTAATAGAATGAGAACCCTTTCTGTTATGGTGCCTGGCCCCTCATGGTCTAAATGGAGCACTTATAGCCAGATGGAGCAACCTATTGCACAAAGCACCTCAGGAACATATGCCATCCTACATAAGGTATGTATAGCATTGTCTGGATCCTATGGTGACACTGGGAAATAGATATGCACATCCACACGGGCCAAGTGTATATTGAAGAACTGCTGCAATTTCCTCGAGACAGAAGCATGTGAGATACCTGACATTTTTCCAGTTAGTCCCTAATAGGTCCTCAATGACAAGTATGGTGAGTGATATAAATACTTGGGTATTCACAGGAAAAGGAAGGTCACCCATTTCCCCAGTTCTCATTTGTGGGCTAAACAAGATGACCAAAGCCCTTTTTATATCTGTGTTCACTCTAAATCCATCCATTAGCTCCTGTTGGGCAAAGCACAAATGTGTTATTCTCTGATGATATCTCCTTCTTGTAGGCCAATAAGCACACAGACAGCTCAAAGTGGGAAACAGTAAGGCCTGCAGAAAAAATAAGCATCTTCACTGATTGCAAAGTGACTGCAAAAGGTCGTGATTCCCTTTTTAAAACAGAATTGCTCACAGCACAGCTGCTTATTGATAAGCAACTATGAACAGCAAAAGGAGGGGGCCTTATTTATTTAAGTAAACCACACAATATGCACACATTTTTTATCTACATCTAATTATTACCTCAGTTCCATAAGACTTTGTAAAGTACTCTGCAACTGCTTCATAAGATATACTACAGAGCTCAGAAGAAATGAATCAGGAAGTGATAAAGCAAGAAGGTAAGGAAGGGAAAGGCTGAAAAGGGAGAGAGAGAGGAGGAAGAGGAGAAGGTGGGTATGGAAAGACATACATTGGTCATAACAAAAAGGAAGAAGCAACTAAATGAAAAGCAAAAAAAAAAAAAAACACCCATGGAAAATTTCAAGGTGGTATTGGTAGGGGAGTGGGCCCTCTCCACTGCCAACAGGTATTTCCTGTTGAGACCAAGACACTGGAAAGTCTGTTGTTCCCCTCCTGCAATGCTGTTTATAATGAACACCATAGACTGGAACTGGGAAGACATGCTCTTATTGAGAAACATTGTCAGACGTCTGCTCAGTAATATGGGTTTTGTGGTTTAACTTAAAATGAAAAGCCATTATTAGAAAAAAATGAGTTACGGAGGAAAAAAAAGAAACTGCTTTTTTTGCTCATGATTTTCAAATAATTTCACTTTAAATGTGCATATCACCATGCTTGTTGTTTATGTACTGATGTACTGATAATCTCTGATTTCCAGAATTCACTGGTCCAAAAGATATATGGCATCCACATTGTAAGCCAGCTGGTTAAAACATCATGGACCTCATAGTGCCTTATAATTTATGATTCTTGGTGACTTTGGGGTCAGTCAGCAGGCTGTTCCTGCAGAGTTCCTTAATCCTATGCATATTGCTGGGGATTTATTACTACACTGTCCCTTGGGAGATAAAGGCACTGCTCTCAGGAAATGCCCTCTCTGCTTGCTGTAGGCTTATACTAAAGGGCTATGACTGTCTGGTACAAAAAAAATTTACAAAAATGCAAAGAAAGTTTTTTAGTGTATTTACTTTAAGCAAAATAGTTTGATTACCTTATTTGTAATATAATGCAAAATAGTTGGACTGCCCTAATTACAGCATGCTGAACCAAAAGGATGCTCTTATCTGTCCAGTCAGAAATGAATACAGTTACAAGAATGAGACATAATATATAACAAAAAAATGTTTTAGGTTATATAAAAAAGCAAAAAAAAATTCTGTGTGCTGTTTTAGGCAGATTTTATAGAGCAGACATGATTAAACTAATAACTGATTTTCCAGCTATGACAGACTGTTTTTTAGGAAACTGAAAAGAAGTAGCTTGAAATTACTAACATGCAAAATTTTATATAAAACAATTTACTGCAGCAGTTGTGAATCCAAAACACTAATATACTGATGTGCATTGATGCTGTTATTACTTACAATATAATACAGTACCCATACCCATTTTTTTTCAGTATATAAAGTTTATTAACAGTATAGATGAAGGATTTACATTTTGTTTTGAGGACTGGGAAGTCTGTTGAAGAATGACTTAGGAGACTATAAATAATACACAAATGAAACAATACAGCCAAGGAGGCAGTGTGTGCTACTTTCACATAAAGTGCAGAGAGAGCAACACTGTAAATTAAATTGAAAAAGTTGTTAATGGGCAATGCCAATTTGTATTAAACTGTATTTGTTTGTTTTCTTTCTTTCTTTATCATTTGTTGCCCAGGTCTCTCCTACTAGGCAGATGGCCTGTTCGGTGAAGACCTGAGGTGGTATTTATTCAGAAAAAGGGAAATTTGGTCAGGGTATGGGGGAATCTCCTCTCCTGTCAGCAGATAGCACTGGTAGTACAATTGTGTCTGTTACTATAGCAGGTGAGCAGGAGGCTGCAGTGTATTTAGAGGAGGTAATTGTGACTAATTTGAAGTCTTGAGGTGTAATTACACTGTAGTATGGTGAAGGATTATAGTCCAGAATTATAGATCAAATTGTAACAACTGACAATATGGTGGAGGTTGGTGACTTTCCCACAGATCTTAATCTAGCTTTTTACTTAGGAGCTTTTTCACCCTTGCAGGAGAAAATTGGAGATTTGGGAGAGGAACAACAGCCTATTTCTTCTATAACCAGCAATTTCCAGTCACATAAAGAGATGTTAATGAGTGTGACAGACCAGATATTGTTTGTCGATGTAATGATAAGCATGGCAGAGAAACAGGAGGTGCATGATACTGTTGGAGTCCTGGATCAATATAAATCCTTATCAAGATTTAGAAATCTTCCTGAAGATCCCCCAGTGAATCATTATAAGCTCTGAAATAAAATAATAGCTCTGCTTGGAGTGACAGTTCCACAGGTCTGAGCTCTGGTTCGCTGTACTGCAGAAATAATTTATGATGTTTGTTTAGAGACAGAAGAAGCTTTTTAAAATACAGGATGAAAGTTTTGTTTTTAAACATCTTTACTGAATCATCATTACTTAAAGTATGCCATTGGTACATATATGTATAGATACACACACACACACACACACACACATATATATATATATATATATATATATATATATATATATATATATATATATATATACAACAAACCATATTAATACAGTTATTTTCATGCAGTATGCATGTTTTATTATTAATAATTTTCATTTGCTCCAAAATAGTATAAATTGCCTTGTACAAAGGTTTGAGAAAAAGCAGACAATTGCACAATAGTCAGACATTGTTTGATATGATTTATATTTAAATGAGAAGATTAAGGTTCAAATATAGTCAAGAAATAATATTTAATAGAAGGATGTGTATACACAGAACCACTGAGAAATTAGAAACTGTTTGCAGTTTGGAGAAAATAAAGACAAACTGGATCTGTGTTTGGATGTTGGAATAATAATTTGGAACTCTTTGTAGTAAATGTACATTTAAAATTTATTGATAACATTTTTATACAAAAACTGTAGATTTTTGCAAAGGTATGCAGGGCAGCCAAACTACTGTTTTTTGTGTTAAAAATTAGATTTTTTAAAATGGAATTGTCCTAATCTAGTATGTAAAGAGGGTGGCCAAATATGTCATAACAAACAATATCTCAATAAAGTAAGTACTAGTAAGTACTAGGAATGTGGGGAATCACATTTAGCAGAAGAAGGAGGAAATGTAAAAGAAAGTAATAAAGTCACAGAGTTTGATCAAAGTCATGAGGACTTTTCTCTGGATGGTTTTATTCCACCTAAAGTTAAGAAGAGTTGCCCCAAGACTTTTGTTTTATTATCAACATTTAATGCAACATTTACTAATGTATGCCAATATTCCCTGACAGCAGTCCATGTAGACAAAGGCACAAATAATGGGGGGACAAAACACTAAAAATAGGGATACCACTTAAATATTGCCCTCACACACTTAGAAAAGTGGGTAGAAAACAGGATATGTATTAGCATGAATTTCTGAAGGATAGAAGCCTGACAGTCAAATGTATGCCATTACTTCCTGACTGCAGTCCTCGATAACTTGTCAGAACACCACAATACTCACTATATAACATAATACTATAATAATAATATTATATACTTTTTTTCTAGGCTAAGGAATGTTTAAGCATAGCTAAGTGAGTGTTCACGCTATGGCCCTTCACTTACCATAGCTTAAACATCCCATAGGAGATAAATACAAATATACAGCTAAAATTCCCAAGCTGAGATAGTGTACTGGTTAGAGGCCCGGCTTTACATGCAAACAGGCAAGTTATTTTTATATGGGAAAGCAGTGTTAAAATATTTTTTTCAACTTAAATTATGTAGTAACTGCTTTTTGTCAACCAGGGTAGTATAGGAGTTGTAAAATGTAGGTGTGAGTGCATATAACATGTGAAATCACCCATGTATACACAAGTGTCCCATACAGTATAGTCACACCTCTTGCCAATGTAAGGAAAGCACATAGAGGGATGTCATGTAAAATAAATCATATACACTTAAAAATATAATCAGTATTCAGATTTATTTACAAAATTAAAAGTGAGCAATGGTTAGCAATGCTCAGCGATGCATAGCAGGTATAACCATTGCTAAGACGTGAATGCTAAGCAGCAGGTAGCTCAGCTAAGTGGATTTGCACACTGTTAAACAGGCTCAACAACTTCTCCTTTAAGCAGTGTTAAAACCAGCTTAGTGGATTTGTTCACTACTTAGCGGAGCTTAACCCTTTCAAAATGGTCAAAAATCAGCAAAGGGTAGAAATATCACACTTTTTAAACAGTGCAGGTGGGAATACAACCATAATCTGTTATAGTCCATCTGTGTAAATATAATGGCTGGCATAGGAGAGGGAGTACACTTTCAGGTGCAACACTGGAGCATTCGGGATCCGGGGTCATGGCTGGACTCCTAGTAAAAAGCCATGAGGAGAGACTGCTCCAGGGCCAGGACCAGGCTCCCAATACAAAGTGGAGGCCTAGGACTATCTCACACGTGACCTCACCAGTACTATTGGCATCCCCCAGACTGGTAAGCAGGTATAGCACCACTATGACAATCTAAAGCATAGGAAGGGAGTGCTCTTGGACCAGTGGATCCAAGATGGATGGGACCAGAATGCTCCAGTTGTGTGCAAGTATCATTATCAAGTAGTTTATAGCAAATACTAGCCTAAGAACTTGATAGACAGATATGCATAATGTGTGTTTTTCTCCCCTACAGCTGCAGCAGAGAGGGCTGTGAAGATTGAAGCCCATGGTGACAGACTGCTGAGGCTGCACCAACAGGCTGGTGAGTACAAATCTATTTTACAGTATAAATTAAAACACAACTACCTACCAGTACAAGAACTTGGGTCCACCTAGGAAATTGTAAAGCACAAAAAATATTAATCAGGATCCAAGGATGACCAAAGAACTCCAAACTAAATGCATTTTTACTGTACAAAATATAAAAGCATAAGAGCTTTCATAGCAAAGTTACTTCATCAGATGCATGAGACAATTGAAAATTCAGTCCATTAAATACACTAATTAAAAAATTAGATAACTAACTGATTAACTTTCTTAAAGACTTATGCCTTAAAATACGCTCATTAAACAATATGCACACACATAAATATATAACCTTCTACAAATGTAAAACATCTTAAATTACTCTATACAACATAAATACATACATATGTGCAAAAACATATATATATATATATATATATATATATATATATATATATATATATACAAATAAAAAAATATATATATATAAAAAATGTAGAAAATATAACAATATTAAACTGTATATTTATATAGTGATGGTTCAAGACAAAAGCTAGACTATTTTCTATTTAGAGGTCTGGCTTTAAGTTTAGGTCTCAGAGGTACTCTGTCATTCAGGTCATAGCCATAATCTCCACATAATCTAACTATCCACTTGGCTTCTAACTGCTCAGTTTGATTCCTGATGTCACCTTTCCTGATATTCTCATATATACATCGTATTACCATAAACTTAAAGATATGAGATGTATCTGTAGCTACAGTGTGTTTAGATAGAGCACTAACTGTATCAACTTTACGTATATGGTAGTAGTATTCTTTAATCCTGTCTCTAAGCAATCTATCGGTCTTACCAATATAAAATTTCTTATAAATTGAGCAGTAAGCCAAATAAACTACATGGGCACTGCTGCATGTCATAGAAACATTGAAATTGTACACTTTATTCTGATCAGGATGATTAAATTTACCTGTATTGTCAATGTATTTACAAACTTGGCAATCTCCACATGCAGCAGAGCATCCTTGGCTCTAATTTGTAGGTGCACTCCTAGGGTAACATAAACGTCTCTTTAGTGACCTCATATTTTTATATACAAACCCTGGTCTCGTATCTACTATAGCTCTAATATCATCATCTGTAGTCAGGATACCCCAGTGTTTCTCAATAATTTCTTTATATTGCTTAATATCACTCGAGTAAAACAAGCACACCTTTAATTTTTCATTTTTCTGAACCTGCAAATTATCAGTGCATTTCTCACCAAAATAGGGCCTAACCTTACTAGTTCTTAATTCGGAGACTATTTCAATATATCTTGCACATCTTTGTGCGTACAGCCCCTGGTAGCAAAGGCTCCCTTCAAGGACTCAGGTTGTCTAACAAATTCTGAATCCTTAACATTCAGCCTTGAGACTCTATACACTTGGCTTCTGACCACACTTCTAAACACATGCTGTGGATGCATACTCTCCTTGTAAAGGAAATGGTTACACTGACAGGGCTTTCTATATAATTCAGTTGTAATGTAGCCATTAGTGTCATAAACTACTTTAACATCCAAAAATTCTACAAACTCAACTGAAATTTTATGAGAAAAATTCAGAAATAAAGTAGTATTATTGATGTAAAAAATAAACCCATATAAAACTTCAATGGGGCTTTCTCATAAAAGAAAAATATCGTCCGCAAACAGAGGATAAAATATGACATGCTTGCTGAAAGGTTCCTTAAAGACAAACTGCTCTTCCCAGGTTGCAATGGCTACATTGACGTAGCTATTGACACAAGATGTGCCCATAGCTACACCATGTTTCTGCCAATAGAAGTCATTGCCAAAGACAAACACATTGTTGTTCAAAACACAATCTAATAATGAAAATATTAACTCAACCTTTCTAGTATCAAAGTTAGTAAATCTCTCTAGAAATTGTTTAACATATGCAAGCCCTTCATTATTTGGAATAACTGTGAAGAGAGAGGTGACATCTAAGGTCACTAAATGCAAACTATTTGGTTTTCCTTGTTTGTCATAAGTATTCATAAATAAAAATAAATCACTTAAAAAATGATGCTAGGTGTCCCTTAAAATATGTGGACATGTGTTTAAGGCAGGTCTCAGTTGTTTTTCAACAAAAGTAGAAGCACTGCTACAATGGGGTGTAAGGGAGGATATAATGGTCCTTGAGTAATTTAGGTAGGCCCTGAATGACTGGTACTAAAGCATCTTTAACAGACAAATAACTAAACAAATGAATGTCACTCAAACCATCATCAAGTAATACTTTAAAAACATTGTTGACCTTCTTAGTCATAAATTCAACTTGTTTAGGAGTTATTATGGAATAAAAACAGTTATCTGAAAGCATATTAATCATGTCATTATTATATCTTTGTGTATCAAACAACACAATAGGACCACCTTTATCAGCTGGTCTAATAGTTAACTGATTATTATTCTGTAAATTATTCATAGTCCGATACTCAGGTTTAGTTAAATTAAATTTTCCTCCATGTCTACTGTGGAAAGAATCAGAAGCATGCAATTTATAGAAATCATGTAAACAAAGCTTTTCAAAAGCTGTAATCAAAGGATGTGAGTTGGGTATGTAAGTACTCATTTTTTTAAATACATTATTATCGTAATCACCATTTGCATTTTTAAAAGTTAATTTCAGGAGAACATTTCTTATAAACATTTTAAAGTCCAGGATTACCTCTGAGAAGTCTTCTTTCTGTGCTGGAATAAAGGATAATCCTTTTGGTCAAAATGCTGGCTTCGGCTACAGATAAATTGTGGCTGGATAAGTTCCAGACCAAACTTTCTAAGTTCTGTTCCAGAATTTCTTCAGCATTAATGTCCATGTAGCTTCCCCTTTGGGTTTCCTCTTCATTCATGTCCTGCTGCGAGAGCGGGACCTCTGTTCATTTTGAATATAATGCTTTATAGGCAATGGAAACTTCAGTTTCCCTTGAGAAAAAGGGTTATTATGTTCATTAGACCCTGTAGAAGTAGAAGTTGCATCACCAGTACTTTTTGCTACACTCTCATGTACACTTGTTGAATGGTGAACTTGTGCTGTGACCTGAATCGTCTTCTTCCTGGCACCCTGTTCACTAACGGACATCATAACAGCAACAGGATTGTCCAACTGGAATGTTAGATCGCTTCTATGGTTACCAGAGTTAACTGATGAGCCTAACTCCATTATATCAGCAGCTGAAGTAGATATTTGCGTAAAAGTAGCAGCATTAGAGTTATTTGTGACTGCTGGAGGCCAAGTAAAAACATTGGCATTTTGAAAATCTGTATGATCTCTAATTAATTTCTTCATTTTAATTCTGCACAGTCTACGTTCATATACAGCAATGGAATCCATCATTTCCATGATATATTTATCGACCAGAACACTGTCATACTCATCTAGCAACTCATTATACAGTTCTTTGATATTGTTAGATAATTGATCTTTCTCAATTTTTGACTGCTTAATAAGAAGTTGCATATACTTACAGCTGCACTCAAGGTTAACCATTTGCCATTCAGTTAGTAAATCAGCATAGAACTGCCCTGTGTAGGCATAACTAAAACTCTAAGCCCACTTGGGACAATGTTCTCTTTTAAACATACTTCGAGGTGATAATTCTGGACTGCTGTCTTTTTAGTTTAAACAAACTGTTCGCAATGACACAAACCTTAGTTTTTAGAGCAACAATATCAACTGGTACATTAGAGCTTTCAGTGCCTGTGTCAATATTGTTTAATAAAGGATTAGCATGTCCATTTAACATACCCAAAAACTTTTGAGCTCTATTTTCAGAGTCCATTGTCATGCTTCTAGGATTATAATCAAGTTCCACAATGTCATTCAGTCCATCAGCCATCTCCCTGGTCTGGTTAGTACGAAATAAAACCTAAATAAAGTAAAACACAACAACTATCAACCAGTACCAGAACTTGGGTCCACCAAGGAAATTGTAAAGCACAAAAAATATAAAACAAGATCCAAGGACGACCAAAGAACTCTAAACTAATTCCATTTTTATTGTACAAAATATAAAAGCATAAGTGCTTTTGTAGAAAAGCTACTTCATCAGATGCATGAGACAATTGAAAATTCAGTCCATTAAATACACTAATTAAAAAATCACATGACTAACTGATTAACTTTCTTAAAGACCTATGCCTTAAAATACACTCATTAAACAATATGCACACACATAAATATATAATCTTCTTCAAATGTAAAACATCTTAAATTACTGTATACAGCATCAATACATACACATGTGCAAAAACACACACACACACACACACATATATATATATATATATATATATACAAATAAAAAATGTATATATATATATATATATATATATATATATATATATATATATATATATATATATATATACATAAATGTAGAAAATATAACACTATTAAAGTGTATATTTATATAGTGATGGTTCAAGACAAAAGCTAGACTATTTTCTATTTAGAGGTCTGGCTTTAAGTTTAGGTCTCAGAGGTACTCTGTCATTCAGGTCATAGCCATAATCTCCAGGTAATCTAACTATCGACTTGGCTTCTAACTGCTCAGTTTGATTCCTGATGTCACCTTTCTTGATATTCTCATATATACACTGTATTACCATAAACTTAAAGATATGAGATGTATCTGTATCTACACTGTGTTTAGATAGAGCACCAACTGTATCACCTTTACCTTTATGGTAGTAGAGTTCTTTAATCCTGTCTCTAAGCAATCTATCTGTCTTACCAATATAACATTTCATACAAACTGAGCAGTAAGCCAAATAAACCACATGGGTACTGCTGTATGTCACAGAAACATTGAAACTGTACACTTTATTCTGATCAGGATGATTAAATGTACCTGTATTGTCAATGTATTTACAAACTTGACAATGTCCACATGCAGCAGAGCATCCTTGGCTCAAATTTGTAGGTACACTCCTAGGGTAACATAAACGTCTCTTTAGTGACCTCATATTTTTATATACAAACCCTGGTCTAGTATCTACTATAGCTCTAATATCATCATCAAAATTTATATATATATAAAAAATGTAGAAAATATAACACTATTAAAGTGTATATTTATATAGTGATGGTTCAAGACAAAAGCTAGACTATTTTCTATTTAGAGGTCTGGCTTTAAGTTTAGGTCTCAGAGGTACTCTGTCATTCAGGCCATGTCCATAATCTCCATGCAGCATTGCCTTGTGTTAACCTTTTCTTTCCAGATTGTAGTAATCCAAAGGAATAATGCACGGTACAAAAACTATCTGTCATGCATGTATCACAGGATTACAAGTTCAGACTGTCTAACCAAGAGACTATTAGGCAGAAACCAGTGAAACAAAAAACAGCAGCTCTCAAGTGTCTCATTGTGGTGAGATGTAGCTTAGTTGTTAATTTTGCACACCCAGACATAGTTCAAATCCAGGGAGTGATACTATGATGTGTGCAATTCTACACACAAGGAATCAGGAATAAATGTAAAAACAGTCGGGTAGTGTTAACAGATATTTTACTCACAGGTTTTACATGTATGTAAATGTTGCCAGTAGCTGTATGAAGGGTATACAAATAAACTGTGTACAACTGTTCAATTGACCCACCACATGCCTGCAAATGACAGCAGGGTAGGTACATACAATATGCACTCTTCCCGAAAAATACCTCTCAACTGTGCAGATATTCACCGAATGTCCAGATATTTGTCTTAGATTTTTGGTCCGTTTTACATAAAGTAGTGGTGTCATGGGAAATCAGTGGCAAACCATTATACACTGAAGTTAGAAAATAATGATAGACATACAAGTTTCAGATGTCATATACTTTAGAAAAGCCATGCAAATGCAAAACCTGTTATCTTATCAACTTTTTAAGTTTGTAAGACCAATATCTAAAAATTGTCCATATTTGTGGACCTTTGTCCCACTCTTATGTATGGCTTTGTCCAGATGTCATGCTCTAAGAGGTTGAGAGGTATGTTCCCGAAAAATATCTCTCAAGTGTCAAGCTGTCACAGCTAGTGGTCACTGTTGCAAATAATCCTGGACATAGATAGGAAACCCGTTGACATTTGCCAGTAGCACATTCACATAACAGCAGTTCAGGGAACCCCTTCTGTGCCAGATATGTAACTCTGACATGTATGAGTCCCCTCCAGTTATGTGCACAGAGTTGTCACAGTTTGCCTCATACCATTCCACAATAAGAAACCACTCCACTCCAGGAATACTCAGGAAAAGCTTTACTGGTGCATTCAGTACCTCGGCTTTTGCCTTCAAAGAATACCTTTTACACAAAATCAGCACTTATTTTAATACATCATATAATTGAATGATTTATACTCATTAAGTATAAGTGCTCCTCATTAAATATGATTGTATAATTAGATACCCCATATAAATTAATACATCCTAAAAGTTCCCTAAGAACATCTAATACAATCTCCTGCTCCAAAATAAATGATAAATTCATTATTAAATGGATTTCATATGTTAAATACACATACAATTATTTATAAAAAATAATGTAATTCATTTTTTTTATTTTTAATTAAACCCTACATATATCCACTATAATGTGTTTTAAATAAATATGCACATACATAAACTACAATGGTATCACACACAAAAATCATGTCTTTTAGAAAAAACTTTCTACATTTCAACCTATTCTTTACTGATTTATCATTAGATTCACCCTACCCAATATTCAAATTGAAGTCAAGCTTTAATCCCCTAGGGCAAAGGGTACCAAAATGAATAATACTTTTAATTTCCAATTGTGTCAGTTTATGTGTAAATTCATCCCCTTGACAAAAATAGGGTTTGGCTAACACACAGTAAAATAAAGAAGCATCATTACCTTCATGATGTGTAACAAAATGTTCTGCAACCAGGCTTTCTACCCTATGTCTTCTGATGTCACCAAAATGTTCCATAATTCTTTTCTTTACAGCCCTTTTGGTCTGCCCTATATACCATTTTACTGAGGGACATCCACAGCCTAATATTTAATCAGCCCCCCTGGTTTCACAATTGTAATAATCCCTAGCCTTATAGACCTTACCATTAATTGTCTTTCCATCTAAATTTCTGATTTTGTTACACACCTTACATCTCCCACAGGGAAAACTACCTATCCTAACCTTCCCAAATTCATAACCCAGCCTGCCTTGATCTAAAGTATTATTCGCTATCCTCAAGTATTCACCATACGGCAATGAGGATAACAGATGTGGAGCATGCATACTGTCCGCTCTAAGAAAATTATTTACAGCAGTAGTCGGTGAAAGGTTAGCATTCTATGTTGCCTTTCACACCCATATAGAATTCCAAATCTAAATATTGTATCTTTTCTCTGGTGGTATTGTATGTGAACTGTAACCCAAACCTATTATTGTGCAACTGTTGTATGAAATCTTGAAATTCAAGCATATCTCCCTTACATGTGACTATGAGATCATCTATATATCTCTTAAACAGCACAACTTTCTGCTTGTTAAATTCCGTGTTGTATATATAGTCCATCTCAGAATAATTCATAAACAGGATAGTATATGCTGAGGCATACAATGCCCCCATCGCAGTACCTTCCTTTTGCAAAAAATACTGACCATCAAACCAGAAGCTGTTATGTATGAGGGAGAATTCTAACAATTATATCATGAAATCAGTACATGGTCCCTCCCCCATCACCACTCTAACTGCTTCCAAACCCGATCTATTCTTTATATTAGTATATAAAGAATTAACATCCACTGAGGCCATTCCATGCCTATCACCATATCTGCCAACTCCTTTCCATTCTTAATATGTGACATTGCTCTAGTTAGATAAACTTTCAGTTGGCAGTCCAAAAACATTCCTACATTTTGTAGATAGGCTCCCATACTCAAGACTATGGGCCTTCCAGGAGGATTTTGAATGTTTGTATGTATTTTAGGTATTACCGTAAATATCACATCTTTAGGGTTTTTTATATGTAGTTTTCTAACATCTAATGCATTAAGGAAGCCCAATCTCTCTAATGTCTCCAAAATTTCCAGAAATGCACAATTAAACTCCTTAGTCGGATTCTGGGTTAACAGCTCATACACCAACGTGCCCCTTCACAAATTCATAGCCATGCTGTTGTATTGCAATCAGGTCATCACCACCCAATTCCCTCCTTTATCTGCCTGTAAAAAAGTATATTTTTCACTATTGGACCTTAAATATTGTAGTGCCTCCCACTACTCCTTTGTTAAATTAAACTGTATCATTCTATTTTTAAATTTTTTAAATTCAATTTCCATTTGTCGACTTACCACATTTTCAAAGGTACAAATACTTGCAGATATTTTGAGGGCATGAAAGAGCTCTTATATGGGACACAAGGTAGTTGTAATTTCCCATAGCCTGTATAAAACCCAGCATTATCCAAAGCTATGGAATCCCTCCCCACCATCAGAGTACTGTCATCAAAATTTCCTTCATATTCATAGTCATAAACAGGCAAATTAATAGTGAATCACATTCATCAAAACTGCTATTATGTTCACAATTATTGTAATTTATTGCAACAGCTTCCACATTATGAACCTTTACCCCACATCTTTTATTAAAAATGCCCTCTAATCTAACTTACGGCAAAAACGAGTTATTTCCAAAATCAATTTGGCTAGGCTGGGTATAAAAGTTGGGATAAACTTTACCCATTTATCCAACAAAGTGACAATATCATTGTTTAAAGTCCAACCAGTCAAATTTACAACTTTCAAACTGTCCACATTTGTTAATTCTAAGTCCAAAATTGTATTAAGTCCTTCCATGGCTCGACCTCTTCTTCCTTCGACCTACACATTAGTTTCTCTTCTTACGGTTCCTAAAACTTCTGTTACCATTGCTGTTGCCGGAGTTGAAATTCCCCTGCCATCTTTTCCCCTGATCTCTGGAAGCCTCTGAAATCCCTGGATTTCCTTTCTCTTGTGAGGAGTCCAGATTACCATCATTCAGATCTTCAAAACAGACATTCTTCTTACAACTCTATGCAGTTTCACCAGATGACATAGACAAATCACGTACCTCTTGTTCCTTATTACCAAAATGCCAACTCATTGGCCTTCTCCTGGTCTCCTTCTGCTGCCACAAAAAAATCATGTTACTCTTGTAATCATTTATATCATGTTGAATTTTACCCTTTTTCTGCATAGTTACCGACTCCTCTACTTTCTCCACCTTGGTTTTAATCTCGCTTAACTTGGACTCCAGCACTGCTTCCACTGCCATTTCTGCCAGCTACATTTGTACATGCAGGATATAAGCCCTCAATTTCTCCTGCTGTCTAACATTGCACTTGATGATCACGCCCAGCCACGCCTTAGTGAACACTAGAGATGCCGCATTCCATTCACCGAGCAAATCCACTTCATCCTCTGCAAATTCATATGCTGGCAATTTACTGATTCTGAGACCACATGGAGTTATATCTAATGCTACATATCTTCCATGGAGCTTAATGTCATAAAAAAGAGTCACCTCTTTCATTAGTAACTGCTCCAACTTAATAAAATCTGCATCATTTGTATTTGTTTCACCTATCTTCCACAAGTCATCTCCGGCCATTCTTTCCTCTCTATCTCTCCAAATCTTGGAACAGGAAAGCCGGGAACCATCTGCTGCCATTTCCTCACCTCCTGATGAATAATAATCAACAAAAACACCAAGGTAAGCACAAGTCACAATAAGAAACCACTCCACTCCAGGAATACTTAGGAAAAGCTTTACTGGTGCATCTGGTACCTCGGCTTTCACCTTCAAAGAATATTTTTTACACATAAGCAGCACTTCTTTTTATACATCATATAATTGAATAATTAACAATCATTAAGTATAAGTACTCCTCATTAAATATGATTGAATAATTAGATACTCCATATAAATTGATACATCCTAAAAGTTCCCTAAAAACATCTAATACAATCTCCTGCTCCAAAATACATGATACATTCCTTATTAAATGGATTTCTTATGTTAAATACACATGAAATTATTTATAAAAAATAATGTAATTCATTTTTTATTTATTAAACACTACATATATCCACTATAATGTGTTCTAAATAAATATGCACATACAAAAACTACAACATACCATCCCAGGCCGACAGTTTAATAGCTATGTTTGTACTACAGAAGCTATGGGCAATAGGTAGAAGCAAAGTGAGGGCAGAACCATAGAATATTGAGCAGTACTGTTG
Source organism: Protopterus annectens (assembly GCF_019279795.1). Taxonomy (NCBI): domain Eukaryota; kingdom Metazoa; phylum Chordata; order Ceratodontiformes; family Protopteridae; genus Protopterus; species Protopterus annectens. The sequence goes on along the minus strand of NC_056741.1, from coordinate 1,527,384,133 downwards.
TGGAAAATAGAAGCATAAACAGCTGTTGATGGACTTTTTTTTCTCTCCCCACCACTCATCTGCATCAATAATTATTACTCATATACTATGGGTATGTTGTGCTCCAACCCTAATGTTGAGATTTGAGTTATATCATTGTTAATATGTTTGATTGCTTGCATGTTAACATACCTTGTTCAAATGACATTGTTGGTGGCCTGTTGCCGTCAGTGTTACTGGCATGCTGTTATGATGCATACTGTTGTTCCATTTATGTATATGTTCTGTTTACTATGCAACTGTTTTAAATCTGTTTTATGGGGTTAATTGGAACACCCATGCATGCTGTTATAACTAACCTCGAAATGTGTTGTTCATGATTAACCAACATATTTTGTAAAACCTCAACACCAGAGAACATTTGGGAAGGCAGATCCCAGCAGATCCACCTGTCCCACCTCATCTGGCTGTAGCACCAGGCCTCAGCATGTCTTGGACCCAACCCGGATCTCCCTCATCTGCTGGTCCTGCACCACCTTTGGGTGGAACCACCTCAGGGGACAAGGCCCATTTCCCCTGGGAGTGGGCACAGACAGGATCCTGTCACCTGCAGACATGTCTGGGGTTTGCTGTGTAGTACCCTTCGATCCGAGTTAGGAGAGCAGCTGCACCAGACTGAGGGCCACATGTAGTACCTTGAGGGACAGGCTGCCCTTCCTGCCCAGTCCCCCAACACAGCCACCTTTGGGGTCATGAAGGTGCAGTGGTGACTGCCCATGGGTGGGGATCTCAGTCCCACTGTAACCGTATGGGGGCCCATGGGCTTCAGATTCCCAACCACCCTCCCTATCAAAAGTGTTTACCCCTCTTATTTGTCATATATCACCCCTGTCTGCTGTCTAGTCTGTCTCCTTACCAAACCTACCTCCACAGACATACCTACAATCCTTCCCCAACATCCCACTCTCACTTTAAAAAAAAAGAAAAGTTCATCTGTCCCCAAAAAAAATATTGCTGCATACATAGCTGTCCATTTCACACACATGTCCACTGGACACATGTAACCTTATCAAATTGGCTTGACAACACATTTCTGTTGTCCTCACCCCTGTCTCTGGGGTTTGAGTATCCAAATCCACCTCCAAATTCTGTGCATATGCACAGCTGTTGCTGTATAAGAAATGGACAACTATGGACCTTCCCTACAACATTCTGCACATCCCTAACTATCTTTCATATTGTTTTTCCTTCTGCATGCCCTTTTTTCACCACTTTCCTATCACCCCTTTTTCTTTTCTTTTAAAGACATTAGCATGGGTGTAAGCGGGAGTAAGTGAGTTTGCACGATGCTAAGTGAAGCCCACACAGATTAAGCATCTCTATGGTTAACCATGTGTTGGCATCACTTAGTCTCATGCAAACCTGTGCAAACCCACACAAACCTGCTTAAAGCCACTTATGACTGCTTTAATCACTCTGTCTCCATCAGCCACTGTTCTGCCTAGCAACAAAATAATCAGTGCTGCCAAATTTCAAACCCAGGGCCCTGTACACCATAGTCAGAGGAATGCACCACTACACCATTTGAGCTGTATAGTTTTCTGATGCTTTTTTCAAACATATCATGAAGTAGAGTCATTCAACACGGGAAAAGATTCTGTAGAATCAGTCACGGCTTGTATATATACATATACAAACGCATATATGTATGCAGATGCATATATTTGGAAAAATATATACATAATATCTATAGACAGTTATACATATAAAATATATACACACACACACACACACACACACACACACACACACACACACATATATATATATATATATATATATATATATATATATCTATATGAACACTTTATAATCCCAAAATTCTGAAATATTAAATTTCAGAATCCCGAGATTATAAAGCCAAAAGCTCAAAACTCCGAAACCCCAGAAGCGCAAATTTGAAAATCCAGAATTACAGAGATGTTGAAGTAGTGCTTCTAGTGTTGCGCTGTGTGACTGGATAGCTGGAAGATCAGATAGGTATTTATTTTTAAGGGTTTTGGTTAGGAGCTTTAGTGTGTGTCAGTGTGTTTTGTTACTGTGATGTGTGTGTGCGAGGGAAATGTAGCTTGTATGGTGGTGTTTTCATGTGTTTGTCTGTGTAGTGTGACCTTGGGGTTCGTATATTTAAATAGGGGGGTGTGGGGAGAGCAGCCCTCCACATGTTTGCCCCCTTGCTTGTATGTAGTGTAGGTTTGTATGTTTGTATGTGGGGGAAGGTGTGTGTATGTATATGTGTGTGGTGCATGGTTAGTGTAGGAGTCGCGATTTTGAAATTCTCGCTTCTGGGGTTTCAGTATTTTAAGGTTTCGGCTTTATGATCTTGAAATTCTGAAACTCAATATTTCAGGATTTCGGGATTATAAAGTGAACCTATATATATATATATATATATATATATATATATATATATATATATATATATATATATATATATATATATAAAATACCGAACTCAAAACATCGAGATTTCGGTATCTCAAAATTTAAAAGTGGAAAAAAAACATTAACTAAAATAAAGTGTTTGCTGGGGGGCAAGCCCCCCTGCATCCCCAACACCCCCCTACATAAATATACCAACTCCAAGATCGCGCTACTGTGATGAGAACGGTAAGTGCAACAGGAGCATTACCATTCTCTTCACTGTAATGCGATCTCTGAGTTGGTATATTTAAGTATATTTAAGTAAGAGGGTGTAGGAGGTGGTGGGGGTTTGCCCCCCTGCAAATACTTTATTTTAGCTGTGTTTATATTTTTTTTCCACTTTTAAATTTCGAGATACCGAAATCGTGCAAAAAATCTGGCCAAAGGCTGTCAAAATGAGGGGCAATGGGACAAAACTAGGGCCTATTTTAAATATTGCTCTTCTAAATGTAGAACATTCCTAGAGTAACAGTGCTTGTTTCAGCATACATGTTCTGAAGGATGTGAGGTCTGAAACTGAAATGTATGTCATCATTTACTGACAGAAATTTTTAGATCATCACAATGATTTACCAGAGAAATAAAAATAATGAATCTGTGGAACAGGTCAGACATGTGAGCAACAAACCTGGACATTCTGAAACAATCCGGCCAGTTGGGAGGTATGCTCAGAACTCCTTAGTGCAATGAATCTGGACCAAGCCTGACAAAGTCGGGGGAGAAAGCCATGAAAATAGGGACATGTCTGAAATATTGGAGTAGATAAGGTGACACAGTTGCCGCAGTAACACCCTCCTTTCTGTTTTAACATATATTGACTGAAATAGCACAAGTCCAACACTCATTTACTTCTCAATAGTTAGTGACTTAAATCCTCCCATCATCCCACTGATGTGTCAGATATACACAACACTTATGGGGGCCAGACAACAGTTATCTGGACATAACATTACATTAGGGAAAGTACACTGAGCTGCTTAGCATGTCACCAAGCACCGTTCAAACTACAATCAGACTAACACAACACTAACCCAAATCTGCTATGGGGTGTTACACATGTATTTACAAATATAGCAGGCACTACAGGGATGTAACAACACTGAAAAACAGACACCAGTATGAAAGTGCATACGCACAACCAATTTCACCACAGTCACAGTGACATACCAGTAAGCCAAATGAACAGTAGAGTATAAGGACTGTGTAAACAAAAACATCATGTTTGCTACTCACACCCTACCCCTACATATACTGGCCCAATTCACAGTGTAGTATGAATCTTGACTGTGGTACAGGACATGTATCAGTCTGCCCCTACAAACATATACAGCTGATAGACCACCAGAAACTGGAGCAGCATGCACAGTTAGATAGAAAAGGAGTCATAACACTTACATCTACCCCCTCCCTACACAGGCCAAATAACATTTACAAACTACACTGCTACACAATCCTGAAAGTCTGTCAACAATCATCAGAAATACACATACCTTTCAACTGTACAGAGACCCACAGAATGTCCAGGCATTGTCCTCCTCATATATAAGGTCTCTTCCACACAACATGTCTGGCATTCTGATACATCACTAGGATGTTATCAGGAATGAAGGCACTAAATAATGATATATCATACCTATCAACCTTTTACTGGATGACATCTGGACAAAGCCTGATATACTTGGGGGACAGAGGCCCAAAAACTGGGACATATTTGAAATATTGCTGTTATAAACTGAGAAAGTTGTTGGTATAACAGGGTTTGTTGTAACATATCTTTTCTGAGGGATATGAAGTCAGAAACACAAATGGATGTTACCATTTACTGACTGCAATCCCCAGAGTATGCTACGCATTTTCCAAAGACAAAAATGTCTGAGAAACACACCAAAAATAAAAGTCCAAACTCTGGCCATTCTGCGGAGAGCCCTACAGTTAAGAGTTATGTCAACCACATAACACTGTCAGACATAAAATCACGCAGAAAATCTATGTCAGCACAAACCCTGTTAAACTAGCATTAATCCAACTGTATAACAGCAGTACTTACATTATGTTCCTATGTCTAGAACATTCTCCCCCATTTTGTTGGGTTGTTTCCACAGTTTTCATTGTAAGAGGTATTTCCAACTACCCTCTGTGATGTTGTTGTTCACACACCTCCATGAATACCTCCTCACAAGCAAGGAAAAGGGGCAATGCCCACATGAAGTACTCAATTAAAGGAGTGTGGTGCCATGCCATTGGCTATAGGAATAACAACAGCTGTTCTGCATGCAGTTAGCAAGCGGGTGACACCAGTTAGTGCAGAGGCCTTCAGCTGCTCATCAGCATCGCTACCTATGCAAAACAGATGTGTACCCTACTGACAGACAGACAAACAAACCAACATAAGTTGAATCAAACCAACTATACTTGGAAAAAAAGGTATGTCAAACAAGTAAGCATGTAATGGAATGCAGTAGGGGGTATGTAATAGTGAAAAATAGGAAGTTCAACAAATATGTCTCAAAAGACTTGTTGTACTTATATATTGCTGATCAGAACCTGTGGCCATATCATCTGGGTCTGTCTACAGTGACATAGATCACAGCTCAGGCCCCTGAGTCACCCCAGGAAAGGATGGCTCACATATGACTACTACTGGAGCGTGTGCTGAACAATACTGACTCTGACACTGCTAGACCAGCTACTGGAATGTCGTAGATATCCATATGTTAATTGTGAATATAACTATGATATACATGTTTGTCTCAGCAATGTGAGAGACCTATACAGGGTATTTGCAGACATGTGTGTTGAACTGCATGTGATATACTGAGCTCATACCCATTCAACTGTCCCGTGTTATGCACACTGACCATATGTGTGCCTCATATTTGTAGTCATTTACTCATAGAGTTGTGTTATGTCTGGTAAATCATTGGTAAATCTGTGAAGACTGACATTGCAGCATCTCCTTCTTTTTCTTTTGGCTGCTCCCGTTAGGGTTTGCTACAGTGGATCATCTTTTTCCATTTCTTCCTGTCCTCTGCATCTTGCTCTTTCACACCAACCACTGCATGTCCTCTCTCACCATATCCAGAAACCTTATTTTAGGTCTTCCTCTTTTCCTCTTATCTAGCAGCTTCATCCTTACCATCCTTTTCCCAATATACTCAGCGTCCCTCCTCAGCACATGTTCAAACCAATGTAATTTCACCTCTCTGGCTTTGTCTGCAAACTGTCCAACCTGGGCTGACCCTCTAATATACATATTCCTAATCCTGTCCACCCCGTTACACCCAGTACAAATCTTAACATCTTTAACACTGCCAAGTCTAGCTCTGACTCTTGTCCTTTTGTCAATGCCACTGTCTGCAACCCATACAACATAGCTGGTCTCACTACCCTCTTGTAGACCTTCCTTTTCACTCTTAATGGTAATCATCTGTCACAAATCACTCCTGACACTCTTCTCCACCCTCTCCATCCTGTCTGTACTCTCTTTGTCACCTCTCCCCCACACTCATCATTACTCTGAACTGTTGATCCCAATAATTTAAACTCATCCACCTTTTCAAACTCTACTCCATGCATCTTCACCATTCCTCTATCCTCCCTCCCATTCACACACATATATTCTGTCTTAGTCATGCTGACCTTCATTCCTCCCCTCTGTATAGCATATCTACACCTCTCCAGGGTCTCTTCAACCTGTTCCCTACTCTCACTACAGATCCCAATGTCATCTGCAAACATCATAGTCAATGTGGACTCCTGTCTGATTTTGTCTGTCAACCTCTCCATCATGACTGTAAATAAGAAAGGGCTCAGATCTGATCCCTGATGTAATCCCACCTCACCTTAAATGCATCCATCACTCCCACCGCAGAACTCACCACTGTCACACTACCCTTGTACATATCCTGTACCACTCTGACATATTTCTCTGCCATTCCTGACTTCCTCATACAATACCACAACTCCTCTCTAGGCACCCTGTCATATGCTTTCTCTAAGTCTATAAAGATACAATGCAACTCCTTCTGACCTTCTCTATACTTCTCTATCAACACTCTCAGAGCAAACATTGCATCTGTAGTGCTCTTTCCTGGCATGAAACCATACTGCTGATCACTAATCATCACCTCCCTTCTTAACCTAGCTTCCACTACTCTTTCCCATAACTTCATGCTGTGACTGATTAACCCTCTGTAGTTACTAAAGCTCTGCATATCAGCCTTATTCTTATAATCTGTACCCAAAAACTTTTCCTCTACCCCTCACACATCCTCTCACTTTCCAAGATTTCATTAAACAATTTGGTTAAAAACTGCAGTGCCATTTCTCCTAAACACCTCATTGCTTCCACAGGTATGTCATCTGGAGCAACAGCCTTTCCATTCTTTATTATCTTCATAGCTATCCTTACTTCCTCCTTGCTAATACATTACATTTCCTGATTCACAATACCCACATCATCCAACCGTCTCTTCATTCATCAGCCCCTGAAAGTACGCTTTCCATCTGCTCAACGCACTGTCCTCACTTGTGAATATGTTTCCCTCATTATCCATTATCACCCTTATCTGCTGCACATCTTTCCTAGCTCGGTCCCTCTGTCAAACCAGTCAGTACAGGTCCTTTTCTTCTTCCTTAGTGTCCATCCTGTCATACAACTCTTCATATGCCTCATCTTTAGCCTTTGCCACCACTCTCTTTGCCATGCACCTCATCTCCTTATACTCCTGTTTACTTTTTTCATCTCTCTGACAATCCCACTTCTTCTTCGCCAACCTCTTTCTCTGTATACTGTCCTGTACTTCCTCATTCCACCATCAGGTCTCCTTGTCCTCCTTCCACTGTCCAGATGTCACACCAAGCATCTTTCTAGTAGTCTCCCTTACTAGCTCTGCTGTAGTTACCCAGATATTTGGTAACTCTTCACTGCCACACAGTGCCTGTCTTAACTTTTCCCTGAACTCAACCTCACAATCACCTTTTTTTCAGTTTCCACCATTTGATCTTTGGTGCTGCCCTCACACTCCTCCTCTTCTTGATCAGCAACGTCATCCCACAGACCAACAGTCTATGCTGCTTAACTATACTTTCCCCATCACCATTTTACAGTCTCCAATCTCCTTCAAACTGGACCTCCTGAATAGGATATAATCCACCTGTCTGCATCTTCCTCCACTCTTGTATGTCACTCTATGCTCCTTCATCTTGATAAAATATATATTCACCACAGCCATGTCCATCCTTTTTGGAAATCTACTATCTCACCTTCTGCATTCCTTTGCTTTACACCATACTTATCCATCACTTATGCATGCCATCTGTTCCCTTCACCAACATGTCCATTGAAATCTGCTCCAATCACCACTCTCTCACCATTGGGTACAGTCATCACCACTTCATTCAACTCACTCCAAAATTTTTCTTTCTCATCCATTGCACACCCAACTTGCACAGCATATGCACTACGACATTCATCATTACACCATCAATTTCCAGCCTTATAAACATCACTCTATCTGACACTCTTTTCACCTCCAAAAACACTCTTGGCATACTGTTCCTTCAGGATAACCCCTACACCATTTCTCCTCCCATCCATACCATGATAGAACAATTTAGACCCACCTCAAATACACCTAGCCTTATCCCCTTCCATCTGGTCTCTTGCACACACAATATATCAACCTTCCTTCTGTCCATCATATCAGCTAGCTCTGTCCCCATACCAGTCATACTGCCAACATTAAAATTTCCTACCCTCACTACCACACTCCTAGCCTTTCTCTTCTCTTCCTGCCATATGATTGTCAGACATCCTCCAGGGTGTGTCTGTGAATGTAAAGGCTACTGTGCTATCAAATGACTTAAATGTGTTACAGCAATACTAAGAAAGTGTCACTAATTTTGGCCCATCACCACCATGTATGTGTGGCTTCCTCCAAATGTCCTGCTCTAACAGGTTGACAGGAAAGACAGAGCAGCAAGAGTATAAATACAGTGTGCCATACTGACATGGAACAGAAATGTATATCAGGTTTTACCTGTGCACATGCATGTATGAGTAGGTGTACCTGGCTGCCTCATAATAACAGACATGGGATGAAAAACACCATGTAAATAAACTGTACATGTACACGTGTGTAATCTTAGTATCTGTGCATCCAACAGAGTTAGATTTCTACAGCTACTGGTTGTTGCATTTCCCTGACACAGACATGGGTACCAGAATAAGCAAGATTATCAGGATGAAATTGGAGGTGTCCAACTATGTTATGACCTTGTGTCCATACCGACTACAAACAGCTTTATGACCACCTACATAGATGAATGGACTCAGCAATACATTATTTGTAAAACCTGCCTCCACCAAGGTAGCGTAATCGGGTCTATATTATAAGATTGCCGGTTGAAAACATTGAACAACATATGGTTGACACCATATGATCGATGTCTTCAAATGTCGACCTGATAAAAAGACAAAAAGAAAAAAAGAAAAAAGTACGCTAATGGGTTTAAGCAGAAGGTCAAGCCCATCCCGGCACCCTCCACCCCCCGCTACTTAAATATACCAACTCCGAAACTGCACTACATTGCAGTAAATAAAAATCTTCCCTTACGGAGATTTCCGTTTACACTCGAGATTCTGAGCATTTGCTATTCTCATGTTGACAATGTCAGATTCCAAATTGTCAACATTCGAGAATATAATATAGACCTGAGTCATCCACTTTAACTGGACAGCAGCAATACACAAACCACATGATCGGTCACTATATTGGCTGTACAGGGCAAAATAGGAGCAGGCACCAACTTGGCAGCAAGTCAACCTTTGTCTAAACATGCATATAAGGTCACAGGTAGATTACTGTAAGGCTAACTATGAGTACAAATTGGACACATCCACCAAGGGCAATTACAAGGCCATCTTCACATATGTCTGCAATCTCAGAGACAACAACCCAACCCACCCTGTAATGGTGGTCAATCAGACCACATACACACACACCATAGTTACAGCCAACCTGCTGCAGACAGGTCTATGGCATACATCATCACCCTGGGTCACCATCAGTATAGGTGGATATGCACAGCACCCACACCCCTCCCCTCATCATCAGGGAGCAGGTGCATACTTCCTAATCAAATTCAACAAAAGTAAGTCTTCATGGAACCTGATAACATTCCTGTCTGCATCCTACTTGAACTCAGGCATATGATTCCAGTTCCATTACACACTGTATGCAAGCAAAGCCTGAGCACCATTGACATCCCATTTGCAAGGAAGATAGCCACTGCCATCCCTCTACATAAATGTGAATGATGAGTGGTGGTTTATGCAATGTACTAGCCCTTATTGGGGGAAACATGACATATCAGGACCAGGAGTGCAATGCAGGTTCATACTGTGCTGATAGATGCCAGGGGTATGATGTAGTTGTAAGTGATGGCTAATGATAGGCAATGTTGATCTTCTGGCTCTGTAAATAACATTGGGGAATGTCTGAGGTCCTGTGATGTGTTTCTCTGTTTATGTCTTCCAGGTGACATGCAGCGGCAGCCAGCATATACTGCATCTGAAAATACAGCCATCACCAGTGCCATAATCCAGCACCATGGAGTGATGCTCTGCAATAGCCAACAAAATCTGCAGAAGCGGACTACCCTGTGGGACAACCTTGTCCACAGAGTTAACACCTTGGGCCACCATTGCCGCACATATGATCAGGTCAGGCATCGGGCAACTGACCTGATACATCATGCCCGCAAAGGGCTGCTGCCGTGGCCATGGACCGTACTGCTACATGTGGGGGGTCCAGCCACACAAGCCCCACTTACAGCAACAGAAGAGCTCCTTGCCAACCTTGGGGCAGCCACCACACAACAGCCAATGCAAGAAACACAAGTCATAGAGGTGGGTGGCACCCAGCCAACAGGCAAGGATAGTTGAGGTATGGCCACAGTGCACACAGTTTAATCATGTAGCAGTCATACTGTCTTATATAGAGTATCTAGATGCATATGTCAGTTCAAACTGCATTTGTGGATGGGGTTTAGTAATGCACACAAGTGCACATCTATGGTGAAGGACAGCAAATTGTGTACTATCAGAGCTTGCATTGTACATGTGCAGAAAAGTAACATTCATTTTGTACCAATGCCAAATGTGAGTCTGCTGACAGTACCTCTCCCTCACAACTTCATAGGACCCTCTGGTCTGGATGTGGGACAGCAGCTTGAAACCAGTTAGTGTGGAATTTCCCTGTTGTGTCTCACCAGTACCCCAGGCATGTTAAGGTCATGCATTTGACCATGTACACAACTGCCACTCTCAGCCATATTGTGATATCTACATGTTCACTTGTGGTGGGGTTAACTGCATTGCATCATAGTGGCTACCACAGGGGCCTATTTGCAGGAGATGTTGCATATCTGTAGCATACCTCACAACCTGTCATTGCAAGAAATCTAGACAAAGACTGACAAAATGAGGGGACAAAGGCCCAAAACTAAGGACATATTTTATAAATTAGTGTTATACGGTGCATATGAATGGTGTGCACACACCTGTTAGACTGCCAAGTATTTGTGATATACAAAAATAAGAGCACAATAAAGCATTTCTGAAGCCTTCCAACTTTTCCTGTGACCTATAACCTGTACAATTCAATTGTAAAACAAACAAATCTGTTAGGGAAACAATTATGACACATAAAAAATGTACAAGACGCTAGATGAATATGTGTGCACAGGCTGAAGCTAATACTGTGTTGAAGCAGCTTTCGATATAATTACAGCATTACATCTTCTTGGGTACACACCTGCCATCAATTACAGAGACTCTTTGATTAACAGCAAATAACGGTCAGCTGTCCTAATAGGATTATCCTAACATTTACTCAGTTGCCTCCTACAGCAACAGCCATATTTCGCATACAACTTATGAAGAAGTAAAGGGATCTCACTTGTGAAAGGTATCAGCCCAGAGAAGGGTACACACAAATTTCTACAGCATTGCATATACAATGGAACACAGTGAAGACAGTCATCAAATGGTGGTGGAAATATTGGACAACAGTGACATTGCAAAGAACTGGACATCACTCCAAATGTGTGGAAAAGACAAGACCCAAACTGATCATGGAGGCTGCCAGGAGATTACAGCAACACTAAAGGAGTTGCAGGAATCTCTGGAAAGTAATGGTTATGTGCTACATGTGACAACTATCTCCCATATTCTCCACATGTCTGGCCTATGGAGTAGAGTTGGAAGATGGAAGCCTTTTATCACATAGAACAACATCCAAGTCTGGCAAATTTCTCAAGAAAAATACATCAGGTTTCCCAAAAGCATGTGGGGAAATGTGTTATGGTGTATTGAGACCAAGGTTGCACTTTTACCAAAACATCTGTTTGGCACAATAACAACACTGCGCATCATCAAAAGAACACCATTCCCATGGTGAAGCATGGTGATGGCAGTCTCCTGCTTTGGGGTTGCCATTCATAAGCTGCAAGTGGACCTTTAGTCAAGGTGGAGGAGATTAGGAACAGCTCCAAATACCAGTCCCTTTTGGCCCCAAATCATCATGTGTCTGCTAGAAAGCTGTAGATGGAGAGGATTTACAATTTTCCTCATGACAATGACCCAAGTTATACATCCAAATCCAAAAAAAAAAAGTCTTCATCAGAAGGCAATCAATGTTTTGGAATGGCCCAGCCACAGTCCACACCTACATCCAATACAAAATCTGTGGGATGCCCTGAAGAGTGCTGTGCAGAAGAGATCCCCTCGGAATCTGACAGAGTTGGAGGGCTTCTGCAAGGGACAGTGCACAAATATTAAGTCAAGATGTGCCATGCTGTTACATACCTTCCCAAGAGGACTGACTGCTGTTATGAAATCAAAAGGTGCTTTAACAAAGTACTAGTTTAAGGGTATGCACAGTCATGCAACCAGCCTATTGTATGTATTTCAACTTCTATGTTACCCCTAACTGATGTGTTTGTTCTTCAATTGGATTGCACAGGTTATAGGTCATATTAAAGGTGGGAAATGTTATCAAATGATTTCTGTAATCTCATGGTATATATCAGAAAAACCTGGCATTTAACAGGGGTGTCTACAGTTATAATATCCACTGTAAGCTTAGAAGGTTTTTAATGTAATTGGTTCTGTTGTAACATACATGTACTGCAGGTTTTGAAGTGTGAAACTCAAAATATATCATCAATTAGTGACACCAGTCCTCAGATCATCCCAGTAATGTGTCAGACAAACACAGGATTTATGAAGAACAGACCAGAAATATGAGCCACACATGCAGACATTCAGTGAGACTCTGCACAGTTGAGAGGCATGTTCTGTAGGAGTTGCCACTGTGCTATAGGTGAACAGCAATTATGTGTATATGGGTGCAATGTGTGCTACTTGAAGGCCCATCACCTAACACTACTCACGTATCACAGATGTGTATATAAGTAGTAATATTAAGTGGAAAGGGCTGCACTGCATGATGCCGAGGTCCTGTCCAGGGTGTGTATGTACTGGTCTGACTGTGTTGTGAATGTCACCAGCTGGCTATTGTGAGGTCTGTGTAATGCCTGTCTGCCACCTCACCTGTGTGTGTACTCATGTGTGTGCATGTGTGTGTATGTGCACATGTGCATGCATGCATATGTGAGTGTGTGTGTGTGTGTGTGTGTGTGTGTGTGTGTGTGTGTGTGTGTGTGTGTGTGTGTGTGTGTGTGTGTGTGTGCAGGTATTAATTTACATATGTTGTCTTCCCCCACAGGTGGACATGGTGGTCGTGGTCCCTCCCACTCAGAATCTGATGTCAGTGTCTCTGGAGAGTCAGACAATAATGATGGTCATAGTCAGGCACAGGTGGGGTTATTAGGGGCTGAATCTGTGCCATCGGTTGGCATTCCATAGTCATCTACAATGTCCCCACACACAACCACAATGCCCACACAATATTCTCTCCCCAGTAGCCACAGATGATGGGCAGTTGGCCGGTGCTGGCATGGTACAGGCTAGTGTGGAGACTATGGTAGGTGTGAGTATAGACACTGGCTATAGCCAGAGTGCAGGCAAGGTCCCATATAGGTGGATGGACAGGGATGCTCACAGGAGGACTGCTGCTCATCAAGCCGCTCTTACAAGTGCCACCGCAGGTGTCACCAGATGCATGTTTCCGGCTGTCATGGATGCACAGGCAAGTAGTGAAAGCAATACCAGACAAATCCTCAGGGTGTTGGATGCAACGCTTCCTGATTTATGTGGCAATATACATGACCTTGCTGAGGCCACATGTCAAAATACTGAGGTCATGAATAGATGGTGGGGTGAGACCTTGGCAATCTTTGACTGTGGCATGTCTGTGCTAGAGCATGTGGTAGGAGATGGGCATTGGCCACATGGACGTAGGTCAGCACCAACTGTAGCTGAGAGTCTATGGGGCTGTGCATCCTCACACTCCCATAGTGTCAGTAACACCAGTACTACCATAGGGGGGTCCAAACCACAAAGGAGCAGGCCACATAGATCCAGCAGACAGCAGTCACCATCAGGAAGCAGTACTGCATCTGGCCTTGGGCCTTGTAGTTCCAGTAACACCCCTGGGAGGACCCGTTCCTGTGTCCATGGCCAGAGATGGTGAAGTGGACATCCTGCCATGTATGGTCCACAGCTGTCCAACATACCCCTCTGTAGGGCAGCCATATGGTGTGACTGTGTGCATACATACACACACACATATCTGTATCACAGGCAGCTCACATCCAGACACACACAGCACCTCTGCACACCCCATCTATAGGATACCTCTCCAAACACAGACACATGATATCAACCGTATGGCCCAGCCATGGCCTCTGGCAAACCCATACTACACCCTGTGCATATGATGATACCTGTGCCACATCCCTGTCATCCATACCATGGATGCAAGGACATGGTAATATGGGTGTGATGCACAGGGTGAATATAGTACGGTGTAGCTATGTAATACTGTGTAAGGTGCTGTCTGCCTGCATTTCTTATGGGTATACATAAAGGTGTATGTACCTTATTAGCGATGATGCATTATTGCTATTAGTACCACTAACTGAATGTAGTCTGACATGCTGTATTCTGTTTGTGTTCCAGGTGTCTGTGTGTCTTCAGGCTGTGGCCCTGCAGACATTACCAACATGGAGTATGGCAGAGTGGAAATACACTGACCATTTCATAGCCAAAGTACAGCTTTATATGTACGTTTACCAGGTGTGTATGCATGCAACAGTGTGTGTGAACTGTCAAACAATGTGACCTTGCAGACATACCTCTTGTCATAGACAAGTAGTCTTCAGACATGTCACCTCAGTGTTGTGTAGTACCACAGGCTCATACATACAGAACAGGTTACTGCAGTACTGTCAGTAGGTCCCTCACAAGCTTAGCCATTAGATTAACCACAACAGATTCACCTGTCAGCACCTGTTGCCCCTGCCATTTCTTTCCCATACACTCAACTCTGATGCAGTTGGTGAGGGCATGCATGGTACTGTGTATGTGGTATGTATTCTTGAGTTCACAAGGTGGAACATAGAGACAAAATGGTATATCCTTTGCATACACACAGTAAAGACTGATACAGGGGATGTGCATATAGTAACACAAACACAGTTGGTAATAGACAGATTAGTAAATCTACATATCCACTTTAATGTACTATAGTGCTACATGCACAGGACATGCCCCACATAGATTATATGTGTGGGACATAACCCACTACCTCTTACAACATGTAATGTTGTGAATGCCTTCATGGATGGTGAGATATAACAACTGGAGTCATCTATTGCTCCTACAAACCTGGACAAGTGATAGGGTAACAGACATTGTATCCTCATGATGTTTCAGTCAGGTATGATAGCTGATGCTGGCATGTGTGTCACTGGGTGCACTTCAAAATACTGACTTTCAAAATCCCTAAACTAAAAATACTGAGACCAAAATCTCTAAAGCTCAAAATACTGAAAACTCAAAATACTGAAACTCAAAACATCGAAAAAAAAAACACAGTACAGCAAGGCAACTATATTCCACCAGAACTACAAACAGAAACATATTACTCTTCTGCAAGTATAAGCAGGGGGGCAAGCCACACTGCACCCCCATGTGTTAGGCTGTGCCCCCCACCCCCCCTACTACTTAAATATATCAACTCCAAGATTGCACTTTACTAAACTAAAGTGCAATCTCGGAGCTGATATATTTAAGTAGCAGGGGGTGTGGGGGGGCAGCCCCCACAGGGGGTGAAGGGGGGCTTGCCCCCCTGCTTATACTTGGAGAAGAGTAATATGGTTAGTGCTTTATTTGTTTCAGTATGTACTTGTGCTGGAATAAAATAAGTGTTGGTATCCTTTGTGTTTTCAATATTTTGAGTTTCGGTATTTTGAGTTTTGAGCTTTAGAGATTTTGGTCTCAGTATTTTCAGTTTAGAGTTTTTGAAAGTCAGTATTTTGAAATGGACCCATGTCACTGCACTAACTGTGACATATTTGGCAACAATATCACATACATGGCCATTGTTACGGGACACAGACCACATGTAGGTTGCAACCATCTGGATATTCCATAGACATCTGTACAGATGACTGGTATGGCCTGTGAGGCGGATGCCATTAAAACACTATATAAAGTAATGCCTTTGGGAGGTGGTAAACAGGCATGGATGGTACACACACACACACACACACACACACACACACACACACACACACACACACACACACACACACACACACACACACACACACACACACACACACACACACACACACACACACACACACACACACACACACACACACTTGAGATTAGAACTCCTGCCTATCTAGTTATTTTTACTAAAGTGTTACACAGTTATCACACATGCTATGGAGCTTACTGGGCTGACAACTGGCCATATGTGCTGATAAGGGGAATGACATCAGTAGGACTGATAAAGTAGGCACTGGGTGGGAAACTTATCAAAATACTTCTTTCTACAAACATACACACCTATACACACACTTGCCGTATCTGAGAGTAGAACCCCTGCCTGTCTAGTTATTTTATACTATAGTGTTATGCAGTTATCACACATGCTACAGAGCTTACTGGGTTGACAGCTGACCAAAGGTGCTGATAAGGGGAATGACATCAACAGGACTGATAAAGTGAGGCACTGGGAAGTGTTGTGGGTGGGAATGGCCTAAAACTGTTTTATCTATGAACAAACACACGCACACTCCCTCACTCTCGCACACATAGCTGTCTACACACACACACACACACACACACACACACACACACACACACACACACACACACACACACACACACACACACACACACACACACACACACACAGTTGCCAGTATTTAGATTAGGACCTCTACTTATCTAGTTATTTGTACTATAGTGTTATGCAGTTATCACACATGTTACAGAGCTTATAGGGGAGATAGGTGTCCAATTGTACGTCTAATGTGAATGACAGCAGCAGATCTTGTGAAGTAGGGCAATCTGAAGTGTACAGGATGGGAACAGTCTCCTAATACATAGACCTATGGACACACACACACACACACACACACACACACACACACACACACACACACACACACACACACACACACACACACACACACAGGCAGGTGATGTGATATTATAACCCCAGCCTCAGTACTATTACACAATGGAGCTCACCTTTTATGCTGGCATGTGCAACTGTTTACAGATGGTATGCCACTATCCACAGCAGGACATCACTGTATGCCATTCAGGGTATCCATGTGTGTGACTCACTCTGTCTGGGTCCTCCTGTATCTCTCTCTCTCTATCACTGTCTGTCTCTCACTTCCCCACAGCTATGTGTGTGTATGTTTGACATATGTTGCTATCTGTTGCCCATATATATGTCTGTGTATCATACACAATGGATGCAGATATATCACATATGGCCAACCTGCAGCCAGCTGAGAGTAATCTTGTCTGATGTGTGTTTGTGTAGGGCAGGTAAGTTGTACATAGCTGTCTGTATGCACAGACATATATACACAATACAGTCATATAGTCCAATGTGGGTTCCAACATGTCCTGTCATTCTCTAAGTGTAGGAGCATGCCCAGTGTGACCTTCTATAGTTAGAGTGGGACTCCATTCCAGAGATAAGTGTACTCGGGTCTGGGGTTTTGTGTGCTACAGCCATACCTCTCAGGAATACACAGGAGTTTCCTTGGGATACTGGGTTTGTTTAGCAGACATTTTCTAACATATCTGTAGTCTGACACTGCAATGTATTGTGTCATTACCTAGTGTCAGACATCCTCAGATCATCACAGTGCTTTACCAGAGGAATACTAGTTGTCTGATGCATAGACCAATATTATGAGGCCATCTATGTACATTCTTGCCCAATAAGGCCAGTTGTGAGGTGTGGCTACAGCCAGTTGAGTGATGATGCGCTGTGTAATCAGGCCAGCAATGTGGTGATATACTGACTGGGGATCTCCTGCTTGTGTGGTATCTTTCTAACCTGAGATGTCATATCCTGGTGTGGCCATACGTCTCATTTGTACATTTTTCCCAGATTGTCCAGATGTTTGGCTAGAAGTTTCATCCAGTATATGGAAACTTGTGTTTTTATGGCAAGTTAGTTACATATAATTGAAGAGTGATGTTACAAAATAATGACAGACATTACTGTTTCAGACTACATAACCTTCAGACAATTTCTGCTACTGCAAACACTTCACCCTTCCAACTTTCTCAGCATGTAAGGGCAATATTTACAAAACATGTCTATCATTGTGCCTTTGTTCCACTTTTATTTCTGCCCTTGTCCAGATGTCTTGCTGTCACAGGTTGGGAGTTATGGGTGTGGGTAAAGACTGCATTCCACTGTGCAGGAATGTCCATTACATGTAAAATCAAACATAAAAAAGTTATTGAAAAAAACCACTGGCAACAGTACAAAAAAGCACTATATTCACAAAAGCCTTAGCACCGCGGCTACACAGCATTCAAGAAGTCCATTATATGTGTAGTATATTCCACATAGCACTGTGACTTCCAGGTATGTCTGTGGCAGAGCAGTAGGTGTCTCTGACATGCATAATAGTTGGCACTGCAGTTATCTGCACATGGCCCTGTCAAAGACAACACTGTACCTAGGGCACTACAAGACGACAGCCAGGAGAACATGCTGGCCAAATCTTGATAGTATTAACCACACATACACATAGCTTATTGACCCCTGCATATTGTGGACATGCAACATGTTTTCATATGTACTGGGACCTCCCCTGCGAATGTGTGCTATGTTTCTATTTCCCTGCAAACATACATATTACTGCATTTCTGTAGGCATATGGGGGCACACCTGTCAACTGTACACATTTGCACAGACTGTGCTGCTATTTGCTTTACATTTTGGTTTCATTTACCATACTATTGTCCCCTGTATTGGGGACTAGGGACATATCAGTAAACACCACAGGTCAGATTGTAATGGCATACGTTTTTGTTTCATACTTCTTAACCTTCATAGTCTTACTGCAACTGCAAGACCTGCTGTGCTATCACTATGTGAGACTATAGAGGGGGTAATTCAAAATCCGCACCATTTTTGGGCCTTTGCCAGACATTTCTCTGCGGTTTTCTACAGCTGACTTGCTGTGTGGGTCTGAGGGGTGGGCATGGGACCTCTACACTGACATCCATGCCTGTGACCTATGCCCCCCAGTTAGTTGGCCCCACATGTATACTGAAATGGGGTTTGCCACCTTGGGTGCTACTCCATAGTGTGAGGAGGCCTGTATTGGGCAGACATTTCCTGGTGTCTCACATAGCTGTCAGTTGCCTGCTGCTATCCCAGTTGGCCACCCCATTCCCTTGCATGCATGCAGCATTATCATGGATATGCTACCAAAACATACTAATCCATTCATATATTGTTAAGAAGACTGACTTACCTTGTTCCTGTGGCAGTTGTGAGGACGGTGCTTGAGGGCCACCTATGTTGGATGCACACAGTATACTGTTTATACATGGCAAGTTACAGGTAATGTGATGTGTGTGTCATCCATTTTACTGTGTGTGTGAGTCAGAGAGAGAGGTGTCAGTCCTTGGGTCCCTACAGTGTCAATTTGTGTGCTATGCATTGCCTCTTTGCCAAGGCCTGAGCATACCTCTCAACCTGAAAATATCCAAAATCTGGACAAAGGCCCATGAAAAATAGGTACAAATCTGTACTCTGGTTAACATAAAATGTGCATACATAATTATGTAACCCCACCCACTACAATGGGATTGTGGGGTACCAACTTTCAAATGCAAACTGAAAAACAGCCAACCAAAATCTGTCCCCCCCAGACCTTGAAGAAAATGGTAACCATTTTTTTTAAATATGTAGCAATGATGTTCACTGGTAAGGGAGAAGATGATGGGCCTTAGGATTTGAGTTTTGGTGACTTGCAGTATGTGAGTTTTGTGGCAAAAGTAAGGCATTTACTGGTAGGCAATATTCTAATCTTAGCCAAAGAATATTATAGTTTGCCAAGTCATTCTCCATGGCCTACTGATCAGTGGTGAAGTTAGAGTTTATGCCACCCAGGGCTGTCTTTGAGCTTGCTGCCCTCCCCCCTCACAAAATCATGGTTGAATGGGCCCCCCATACACAGCTCTCCCCCCTGCAGCCATTCCAATTTCCAATAGCCAACTTGGCTATTTCACCTCATTTACCATAAAACACTGTAATGTGCATACTGCTTTACTTCTATAATGATTACTGGATTTAATTTAAAACTTTTAGTTTACATTTTGTAGCACAAACACTAATACACATCTGCTAAACAAAGCAATACAGTCTTACAATGAAAATAAACTTAGCATTAAAACGTATTTGCCCTTGAAACTCACATTCATTGAAACAGCATTGAAACCCACATTCAAAGAAAATGCATCTGGCCAGTGGTGGATAAAGATTACCTTTGGGCTGTTTTCAAATCATAGGCCCCTTGCACATGAAACATACAGATACAGCACACTTGTTGGAGCAAGTTTTAAATTTATTCTTTTTAACATTTTTCCAGTAAGCAATGAAACAAAATGCATGAACCAATAATGACAAACCCGCCCAATTCAGAACATTTCCATCATAAGTCTACTCAAACTTCTACAACCCACCAGTATCAGTAAATATATACAATCTAGATTCTCTGCACAAGTAAAACTCATTTAAATAATTCCACATTAAAGAGATCTGTAACTAATGAAGAGGTTGTTGCTATAAGGAACTTTATATGTCATTGTTTCATC
Source organism: Protopterus annectens (assembly GCF_019279795.1). Classification (NCBI taxonomy): domain Eukaryota; kingdom Metazoa; phylum Chordata; order Ceratodontiformes; family Protopteridae; genus Protopterus; species Protopterus annectens. The sequence continues at coordinate 1,527,363,321 of NC_056741.1, read as the reverse complement.
TACAAATAAAGTGCCTGTTGCCCTTGAGAACTAAACTGCCTATGTTACATTAAAAAAATGATAAGCTAGTAATATTACAATAGGGAATGGATGGCAAGCTGATGACAGGTTCACAGTTACTAGGTATCTCCACCAAAGAAGACACTCTCAGACGTGCAACATCCACCACCTTTAAAAATACAACACAGTACAGTGTCAGCAATCCATCTACATATTGTGGGAGTAGAACCCATAGCCTTCTACATCAAAAGCAAGTATTCTACCTGTTGTACTACTAACAACAAACACAAACAGACTTGGCATAAGCAGCACTAAAAGCTCTTCTCCCCCCTGAAGAACTATGTAACACAAGAAATCTGGAAAAGCCAAACCTTATTAGGGTAGGGAACAAAGGCCAAAAACCAGGGGCACATTTTGAACATTGCTTGTATAATCTTAGAAAAGTTGCTAGAATAAAATGTTTGTGTTACCATGCATTTCCTGAAAGACAGGAAGACTGAAACTTAAATGGCTGTTATTATTTAGTGAAGTCAGTTCTCACTGATTTGCCAGAAAAAAAAAACACAAATGCTAAGAGGAACAGACCACAAGTATGAGCCAGACATTCAATAAAAGTTTGGACAGTTAAGAACTATGGACGTAACTCCTTGAATCATATAAGGTGGTGGACGGTATGGGTAGACAATTTAGACCCTTACTCCAGTTATACCTAACTGGGGCATTTTACACACACACAAACACACACACACACTTAGTACAAATCCCCCCACATACACACAAGCTTAACAGTCCAAATCACTCACTCACTCACTCACACACACACACACACACACACACACACACACACACACACACACACACACACACACACACACACACACACACAAGCTTAACATTACAAACTCCTCAGCAGCAACTTAACAGTACAAACCCCATACCAGCAACTTAACAGTACAAACCACTCATAAGTTCATAGGTGTTTACTAATCTAATGACCATAAGGGCCTTTTTCAGCCTAACCATGCATCCCAAATCTCTGACAAGATCTGATACCCTTGATAAGTGGGCATGGGCTTGGGAGGCAAGTTATTAAAAATATTACTAACTGGTTAAAAAAATGAAACCAATGCTTAGTTTTTTTTAAAATGTTTCCCTTATTTGCTTATATTACCTGTTGTCCTGTGATGAGCTTAATCTCCATGAGGAACAGTGAACTGTGCATTCATTCAAATAAGTGAAAGCAGGCTATTTAACTGCTGCTGTTAAGTTCTGATGCCTGAAATCTTCTGTGAGAAGAAATGGCTGAATACATAGGCAACATAGCCCATAGAACACTTGCACAGAGCAGAATAACAAATAGAGTAATAAAAAGCAAGACTCTGTAAAAAAAAAACAAAGCAATTAGATCTTTAGGAAATGTTCTAGCCGAAGATCCATTATCACTCACTAAGGTGAATAAAAGGGAAACATACAAATGTCTAATGAGCTGAAAACTGCTATTCAGGATCAGAAAATGCATTTTTTGCATACTAGCTGACCATTCCATTCATTTTCCTCTTATTTCAGCTTTTCTCCATGGTCACTGTGCCCTAGTTCCTGTCGGCTTTCTTCTACAAACTGTACTGAAGTGTGTACAATGTTCATGCTTCCAGATGTCCTTACTTGTCAGCATAAAAACATGAGGCAAACACCATACTTTTTAACTATCTTTTCCAAGACAAACCAAGTTTTACCATCTGGTACCTTTACCATTTATTTAAGAAATTCTGCAAGTGAATCAAAAGGAATGGAAAAAGAAGTTTTAAAACAGTAATCGCAAATTAAGGATTCTGCTTTAAAAATAAGCAACAGGAGCCATCACAGAAAACTTTAGTGACAGTACAAGGATGAAACAATTATCCCAAAGTAAGAAAATCGATACAGAGCTCAAGGCAAAGTGCTGTTACCTGCTAAAAAATAAATCGATGCACTCCTGAACACCACTGCTGTGTGTGCTGTTCTGTGGAACTTGGGAGGTATATCAGAAAAGCAAGCTCAGTGTACATCAGAAGTGACCCTCTGGAATATGCATATTGCCAATATCATTATCTATAATAATTATTAATAATATTATGCAACTTTCAGTCTTGTTTAATTTCACTATTAGTCCTCATTCAAATGCAATATACTAAATGGAATTAACATTATTATCTTTAAATGTTAATGGGTTAAATAATCCAAGGAAAAGAGCCAATCTTTTAAAATACTTAAAAATCAACAAGAAACAAGTATTATTTTTACAAGAATCCCATTTTAAGGCTAACGATAAATGCGTGCGGAATTCCAAGGAATATACAATATTGTCTCACTCATGCTATAAGAAAAAAATAAGAGGTTCCATCATATTATGGAAAAAAAGTATCACTATGCCTCAAATTATATTCAAATATGAAGATAAGGAAGGATTACTAACAATAGTAATAATAAAATATAATAACAGAATCTGGACTCTAGCTAATATTTACTGGTTCCCAGGTATAGGAATGGCAATAGTAAGGAAACATATAAATCTAATCAATACAGTTCAAAAAGGGGTCCTTATTCTGGGTGGAGATTTTAATTGAATTATAGATAATTCTGAGATCACAAATAGTAGACCTATTCATTTATCTCCAATAGGAAAAGCACTTAAAACTGGACGCGTAGCTTAAATTTGATTGATACCTTTATTTGTAAAGAAATTACCTCTTTATCATATTCACATAGAAATTATAGATTCAATACTCAAATTAGAATTGATAAACTTTACATATCCCAAGATCTAAACAAGAAAGTAATTAATTTTACAATTTGACCATGTTCTTTTTCAGATCACAATTCTCTTATTCTTAAAATGGAATCTGACTTTAAAAAAACTTAACCCAACAACTAGAATTCTTACCAATATTATTAATTTAAAGCAATTCAAACCATGGCTATTTTCTAGAAACTAACTTCTTAGAAGATACAAATACAGTAATTTTATGGGATACATGAAAGGCTTTTTTATTTGGCAAAATTATTTCATAGTACAAAAACAAAACCAAGGAATAGGAATCAGAACTGCAAAATATAAAAAAACAATTAATTCTTATAAACATAGACGATTCCATTGATGCATGCACAAAGAAAAAAGGAATAGATCAAACAGATAAAAATACAATGAAATATTACCAAATAAGACCAATTTAACTTTAGAAAAATTGAAAATTAACTCATACTTGTTGTCTCCTAAACATTTACATACTTTATCAATGAGAATAAAAAACAATCCACTGAAACTAGTATCACAAAAGTTATACATGAGGGGGAAAGTAACAGAGCACTTTCAGATATTAGTGATATTCTTGATGCTTTTAAACATCATTATTCTGATCTTCAAACCAATATTCCTCTTAACTCAAATTCTATAGATATTGATGTAAACTTTTCTAATATAAACAAATTACCAGATAGAATAAAATTAGACTTACAACAACAAATTTCATTAGAAGAGATAGTTGATAAAATTAAGCAAAGCAAAAATAATAAAGCCCCTGGAATAGATAGAATCACAAGTGAAGTATATAAATTATTACCAACTCCTGCCTTAAATTTATTTCACAATGCTCTAAATGTAATTCATTCTCAACATTTGGTTCCTCCCTCTTGGAGATATTCTCTAATTACTCCTATGTTAAAGGAAAATAAAAATTAATCTTTGTGTAGTTCATATAGACCTGTTTCACTTCTTAACAATGATTATAAAATCTTTGCATCAATTTTAGTAAATAGGATCAAGAAATCCTTAATAAAGATTATACATGAAGATCAAACAGGCTTCATTTACAACAGACAAACACATAACAACCTTCAAAGGATTCTCACTCTTATAGATGTTATTAAAAGAGATAATCAAGAGGCTCTGTTAATTGCCCTTGATATTAAAAAAGCATTTGACATATTACAGTAGAACTTACTTTTTAAATCACTAGACATTTTTGATTTTCCCTCAAATGTATACATTTGATAAAAAGTCTATATAGTAACAGCCTTGCTTATATAAAAAGTGTTCCATTTACTTCAGAAGCCATAAAAGTTACCAAAGGAACTAAAAAGGGCTGTCTTTTATCTCCTATTCTATTTGCATTAGCCACTGAAATATTTGCAATTACTATTCATCAATCCCCAAAAATAACTGGTATTAAAATACATGGGCAATTCAATGCTAAAATCATGCTTTTTTGCAGATGACATTGTTCTAACTCTGAGAGTTTCAGAAGAATCTCTCAAACAATTAAATTTGCAAACAGCTACATTTCATCTTAATTCAGGTTTAAGAATAAGTAATAAAAAATCTAGACATATATTAAATAGAAAACGTAACACACATTTTAACTCAAATCACATAATTGGCACATTAGTATCATCCATAAACTACTTAGGAATAACCTTATGTGAGAATATAAGTACAACTGTAACCACAGATTATTCAAACACTTTATCTACTATAAAATCACTAATAGAAAAATGGAACACTTTTTTTTTATTTTGAAAGACTACAATTACTAAAAATTAACCTACTCCCAAAGATAACTTATACTGTTCAAGCCATTCCTATGTCTCCAAGTAAATAGATATTAAATGACTTTAACAAAATCTTATTAAATTTCTTATGGTATCCAAAAAGAAATAGAATTGCAATTTATCATAACATCAGACCCTGGGAACAGGGGGGAATAAACTTTCCAGATCCTGATTCTTATATTAAAGCTTCCATTCTCAAATTAGCTATTAATTGGTGAGATCCTAATTTCTCATCTGCATGGAAATCCCTTTATACAATATTTTATTTAAAAGAAAACAAATTAGCTGGTAATCCCTTAGTAGATAATCATGTCAATCTATGGTATATAATTGGCGTTAATTTACAATATAATATTACAAAACCTAACAAATTAAACATGATAAATCATATTTATAGTGATATTAGAACATTTATAAACTCAAAACTAGATGTAAAACTCTGTTGGGATCCTTTAGGATTTCTAAAAATTTTACCAACAGAATTCACGAAAATGTCTTCCAAGACTGGGATTCAAAACAATTCATTTGTTGGCAACACTGCATAAAAGATTTAACGGTATTAAAGTCTCATGAAATAAAATATTTATAATATCTCAGACTCTGATTGGATTATTTTACATAGTATTCTTCCTCATTCTCAAGATCTTTGTAGAATAATAAATAACACTTCATTAAAGCTAAACTTAAGATGATTTTTCATACCTAAAATCTGATATACAATAATCAGAATTGGCCTAACTTAATCTCTAATATTGACAAAATCCTAATAAACTACAAAACTATACCCAAACAAAAATTTTGGAAATTTATTGATAAAGGTCAAATTTTAAATCTGTCCCCAGAAGTCAAATTCAATCTACTATTCTTTGTGAAATTAATTTCCAATCTCCAAATGTGGAAAATCTTTACGTGGAAATTCTTACACAGAATTTTTTTTAGTCCCAACGAAGCTGCTAAAATACAATCATCTGCTACTGTTGTTTGTTGGAGATGCAATGTTTAGCTGATTGGGAACACATTATTTATAGTTGTATTAAAATTAATAAGTATTGGGTTGACATAGGTAAATTTTGTCAAGCTTTATTTTTAGATACATTTACTTTATCCAACCCCCTAATTCTATTGAATGCAAATGTCATGGATACTACGACGAGAAACAATTTTTATCTCCTTTTGACTATTTTAGCAGTGGCAAGAAAATGTTTACCTAGAAAATGGAAATCATCTGCACCACCCACCTTTGAAGAGTTTCTTTTATTATTGGAAGAATCAGCTTTCATAGAAATAAAAGTCAAGGAAACAATAATTTACTCCAGGAAATGGACTGATAATCCTTGGATCAAAGTTCTTGGTTTAATGGAAACTCTTAAAACAACTCTGTAATTTTGACTGAATGTTGTTTAAATGTTTTGAATGTATATTGGTAACTGAACAGTTTTATTATTTATTTTTTGTGAAATATTCCTCATATTAGGCCAAATGTAAATATTGTATATAGTTATCTACTCAAAACTTACATTAGAATGTTTGTAATATCTCCATGTGTTTAAATTTAATAAAAATTTTTGAGCAAAAAAAAAAAGTGACCCTCAGCAGCAGCTTAACAGTGCAAACCCCTCAGCTGCTTAATCTGCCAATAAGCAATGGCACACACTTAGCGAGCATTAAATACAAATGTGTGCATGCCATTTAGCTTAATACACAGTTTCAGCTGAGCAGAAAGCAATGGAGTGCACACTTAATAAGCAGTCAAGCACTAAATACAAAATCAAATGCATTATGCGTGCTGTCATGCCATTCAGGTTAATGCACAGTTTCAGCATAACGGAAAGCAATGGAGTGCACACTTAACAAGCAGTCAAGCACTAAGTACAAAAACCAAATGCATTATGCGTGCCGTCGTGCCGTTCAGCTTAATGCACAGTTTCAGCTTAATGGAAAGCAATGGAACACACTTAACGAGCACTACGTACAACTGCTTAATGGAAAGCAAAGCAATTACTGAGAACACTTAACGAGCAGTAACTACAAATATGTGCCATGTTGTTCAGCTTAATACATACAGTTTCAGCTTAACAGAACTAAAGAACTAAGTACAGCTACAAATTTGTCAAAAAGCAATGGACGAGGAGCACACTTAATGAGCACTAAGTACAAATGCGTGCTGTTCAGCTTAATACACACAGTTTCAGTTTAAAAGAACTAACGTTTTTCTCTTGAACTAAAGAACTAAGTACAAATATGCTCTTTCTTGTTTTCTCTCTTGGACATAAAACAAATAAACATTGCAGTCTTTAACTAGATGAAGAAAGATGTGCTGCTGTGCACTGCAGATTCTACAGGAAGTTAAATTATGGCTGGGCTGGGCAAGTTAAATTATGACTTGTCATTCTAACAGGCTGTCAAAGCTGATATCATCACGTATACCCTGCACATGATGACATCAAGGGAACAGATTCATTAAAATAAAAACAAACAAAAAAATAAAAAAAAACAAGGAAATTTGGAAATTAAAGGGGCCACTCGGGAATTCATGGCACCCCAATATTTTGTCCTCAAAAATGGTATTTACTGAGGAATTCTGTATGGTTGAGAGGTATGGGCCTGAGCATACAGGGCATGCCTCTGTCTGCCTATGGGAGCAGGCCCAGGGTCCTCCTCCTCTGAACTCTCTGTGCCTGTGGGGACCTTGTCAATGGTGGTGGGCTGTGTGGTCTTTTCCCATGCTGTTCCTGCTGCAGCTGTTTCTATAAAAATCATATTGTGTAGCATGGCACCTACTATGAACATGTGTGCACATGTGGCTGGAGAGTACTGCAAGGCTCCACCAGATATATCAAGGCAGTGGAACCGTGACTTGTGCATCCCAAACACACACCCTGTAACGATCCTGGTTTGCTCGTGTGCCTCATTATGGCATTCTTGAATGGGTGTGTGTGCATTTCTGATGGGTGGCATCATCCACAGCTCCAGTGCATAACACGTATCCCCCACCAGATGGCCATACGGGATGTGCCCACTGGCAAATGTCTGGTACAGCTGTGACGAATGCTAGATGTGGGAGTTTTGATAGCTTCCAGGGCTGCCAGCACACGCATTCATGATTATGCCCTGGCAGTTATGTAGACCCTATCCTGTTCACTGGGAGGTGCTTTGATGACAATGTGTGTGCAGTCTGTGGCACCCAGTACCTCCGGGTATTCTGCTACATGGTAGAAGTGATGCATATTGCTGGTAGTCTCCTCATGGGTTTTGGGGAAGTAAATGTGCTCACCGGCGTGTGGTAGCATGGCATCCAGGAACGGGTGGAGTACCCTGGATGCAGATGCCTGTGAGATCCCATGATGTCCCCAGTAAATCTTTGGAAAGTACCTGTAGCTAGTATTCGTAAGGCTACACATACCTTGGTATCTACCGGGATGGCTTCCACTTTTTTGCCTCTGGGTCTGAGTTGAGGCTGGTAAAGCTCAATGATTTGCTGCAGTATGTGTCTATCCACCCTGTAGCCCTCTACCACCCCCAGATCACGTAGCCCCTTTTAATATATGCAGGGTCTGAACAGTCTTCTCCTCCTCCTCAGTCTGCGGTGGTTGTCAGCATTTTCCTCCTCACCGCCCTCAGCCTCTAACACATACTGATGGATCAAAGCAATAGCAGCCCCTAACATTTTTTCAGTTAAAATTCCCCCAAGTGTGTACACCAATGGTGCAGAGTTTGTGGGAAAAAACAGACTGTAAGGTATTTCCATACTTTATACTGTTGTGCTGCAGATGCTGCCTGTATGATTGGCTGACTATGATGCATTCCACCTGCCAGCTATGTTATTTGTACTTGATTGCTTTAATTCTATTTTCCTTTTTTTTACTGTTTCTGCTTCCCATTTCCACCCCTTTTAAGCCCCAGGGTGCGCCACACAAACCCAGTGCCCAAATGTAAACAATCCTGCTATTTCCATTTTTTTTTTGTTTGTTTGTTTTGTTTTAGACCTGGTGCATGCCATGCAAACCCATTTATCTCAGGAAAACAATGAGAAATGGCCCTCCCTTGGACAAGAACATGCTTTTCATTTCATGGAATAAGTCAGTACAGACTGAGGCACACCCCCTTGCTTAGCTGTGCTTAGGTAAGCTCATCTGGGAGCTGTGGAGCTCCAGTGTGCTTACACCCAGCATGACACACCCCCTTTTCATGTCTGCTGCTCCTCCTGCCTACACGATTGTGTTATAGCACCTACATGGCTAGGTGCAGTTTGGCACTTAAAATATTTTTGTGATTCAGTAAATTTCCCCTCATTTGCCTACCCCACTGCCTTAGTCCCTAGTTACTGCACTACACCAGAGCCTTTCCCCTTAGCAACCACTATTCCCTGGTATTGTTTTGATTCTGCATGCCATAGACTATAATGTCAAAATACAGATTTCCCTTAAAATTGTGTTTTCAGATTTTTTTTTTATTTTCGGCATGATCCCATTTGTGCGCCACTGCCCTATGCTTAAATAGCCAAGATCGGCAAAAAAAACTTTCTTTTTAGAAAAACTAAACACTTTTCCATGACAATGGCAATATATTTGGCCATTGGCATGCCTAAAGATTATAATACATGCTTTTATTTGAGCTGTCATGCCACCGTTTTACTTTTAGCAGAAATGTATTTGGCTAGTAGCTGAATACATTTCTGCAATGAACACTAATCTTGCACTGATGCCTGCCTGCTTGCTGATTTACTAATTCACCTGATATGCATGGTTTCACCAGAAATTAGGTAATTAGCATTATGCAGTGGTGCACATGCAGGAATAGTGTAGGCAGGCTTGTGCATGTCGGAACAGTAGTTTACTGGATCGTTCGGCGGCCATATTCCATGCAGAAATGGCTACACTGTTCCTGCACAGAGGTTTCAGTTTATTGAATCCTGGGGTATATATAAAGCAACAGGGTGGCAGAAAAAAGAACATTTTTTAATGTTAACAGTTGAATTTCTAATATTTGCTGGTGAAGAGTTGCAAACCAGATCAAACAATTTAATTTGTGTATGATGTTTATATATTTCAGGATGCTGGGAAGTTCTGATAGTGAACGATATTGTCTGGATTTATTTATGTATTTATTTATTTATTTATTTATTTATTTATTTATCCATTTAGTTATTTGATGGAAAGGGCTCTGACTGTTTGGAACAGACCAGTATTCTGAGGTAGATACTTTTATTGTATTACAAAATCATATCATTTATATAATGTAGCTGAGCCAGGAAGAATTTTGATAGTTAATAAAGAAAGTGGATTTAGCGACTGGAGAATAATTAATGGATATACCTACATAATTTCAGCCAAAAAGAAATAATTACTGGATAAAACTGAAATCTAGTTATTCACAAAACACACTCCCCAGGATTCAATAAACTCTGTGCAGGAATAGTGCTATTCCTGCACGGAGTGAACCGTGTCCATTTACCCCTAGCTTTAACAGCAGCGTGCCTTACATATTCATGAAGGCACACTACTCCTAAGGCTAAATGGACATGAACACTACTGAGTGCAGGGGGGATGTTTAAGTAGTGCACTCATATCTAACATGCCCCCTGAACTCAGAAAGTGCTGTATGGCACTTTAAAAGCATTTCAGTGTCAGTGGACACTGAAATCAAATAAAATAGAAAAACAGTGTCCATGGACCCTGAAATAGATAGGGGATCAAGAATACAATGCACGGGGTGTGTGACAGGTACTGTCACACACCCCCTGCATTGTCAAAGTGCTGTATGGCACTTTGCATGTGCTTTCAGTGTCCGTGGATACTGAATGCAGATATCCAAATAGGAAACAATGCAGGGTGTGTGTGACAGATACTGTCACACACCTCCTGTGTTGTGAAAGAACCATATGGCCATACCCCTCAACTGTACAGGTTTCTGCAGAATGCCCAGATTCCTGCCTCACATACCTCTCAACCTCCTAGAACAAAAAATCTGTACAAAGCCATAAATAATAGGGGAACAAAGGCCCAAAATAGGGACACATTTTAAATATTGCTCTTACAAACTTGTGAAGTTGATAGACTAACAGGTTTTGCATTAGCATGGATTTCCTGAAGGGTTTGAAGTCTGAATCCCAAATGTCTGTCATTATGTTCTGATTTAAATCCCAAGTGCTTTGCCAATGATTTGCCAGAAAACCACAGCCCCATTTTCTAAGTTTGTAAGACCAATATTTAAAATCTGTCCCTATGTGTCCCCTTACAATTTCCCTTACTGTGACTGACAAGTGGGTTTATTAATTTATTTTTTATTTTCCATTCTAAGGTATGTTTAAGGGTAGCTGAGCAGGTGTGCAGGTTATGGCCCTCTGCTCAGCATTGCTTAAACAACCCATAAGAGATAAAAATATACAGCTAAAGTCCTAATGCTGCAATAGCATAGTGGTTAAAGTCCCAGCTTTCCATGCAGGTGTTCACGGTTCGAGTACCAAAACAGGCAATTTATTTTTATATGGGAAAGCAGTGTTAAAATTATTATTTTTATTTTAAATTATGTAGTGATTGATATTTGTCAACCAGGGTAGTGTAGCTGCTCTAAAATGGAAATGTGAATGCATATAACATGTGAAATCACCCATGTATACCCAAGTGTCCCATACAGTATAGTCACACCTCATGGTAATGTAATGAAAGCACATTGAGGAACGTCATGTAAAGTAAGTCATATACCAGTGCTCACAGTATAAAGCGGAGGCCTGGAACAGTCTGACACATGATCTCACCAGTGCCTTTGGCATCCCCCAAACTGGTGAGCAAGTACGGCATCACCATGCAGACCTAAAGTGGACAAAGCGGGCAATCTTGGACCAATGGAACAAAACCCTTGAGACAATCATGCTCCAGAAGTTTGTAAGTATCCCAGACATAGCTGCACCAAAATCTAGCCTGAGTATGTGATAGACAGGTATGCATAATGTTTGTTTCTCCCCTAGAGCTACAGCAGAGAGGGCTAGCAATGCTGAGGCCCATGCGGACAGATTGAAAAGGCTGCACTGAAATGCTAGTGAGTACAGATCTAACTTGCAGTATATAGTGAAATAAATAAAAAGGAGTAAATTGTCTACTGTGTTCTGTGGCTAACAATTAAAGAAAAGTTTGATGGACTAATAGTCATCTATAGCATATGTAGTAGTAGAGCACTGTGTCATATAAGTACAATAAAAACCTAAACCACCAACTGTTGTGTTTATTCTGGTATGTTGTAGAAATAGAATGTGTACAGGTTCTGCACAAAAAATATGGCTTTTACAGCATGAATTAACAGAGGTTGTTCTGAGAATCAGCTAGTATGCAAAACAGTAGATTGTGGAGCTGTAAATCAAGATATATATGAAATGTGACATATGTCATGCACTAAGATCCGAACTCTGAATACTAATGTCAAATGTATTATAGTGTGTCCCCTGCTGCAGTGCCTTGTATTAACCTTTGCTTTCCAGATCGTATAATTTCAAAGGATTACAACACAGTACACTAACTATCTGTAGTGTATGAATCTCAGGATTACAAGGTCAGACTGTCTAACCCACAGAGTATTAGGCAGAAAACAGTCAACCAAGAGACATCAGTAGCTCAGTGTGATGAGAAACAGCCTTGTAGTTCAGTTTAGCATACCCAGACATAGTTCAAATCCAGGGAGTAGTACTGAGATGTGGGCATATATACACTAAAGAAATCCTGAATATTTGTAAAAACAGTCAAATAGTGTTAACAGATATTTTCTCAACAGGTCTTGCAGGTAATGAACTATTTGTAGCAGCTGTTTGAAGGGTGTAGCAATACACCGTGTACAACTGTCCAATCCCATGCCTGCAAATGACAGCAGGATAGGTAAATACACCATGCCTGCTTCCCGATAAATGTCTTTCAAGTGTCACACTGTCATGGCTAGTTGTCACTGCTGCCAATCACCTTGGACACAGATAGAAATCCAGGTGAACTATGCTAGTAGCAGACTCACACAACATCATTGCAGGGTATCCCTTCTTTGTCAAGTATGTAACCTTGGCATGTACAAGTCCCCTCCAGTAAAGTAGCCACAGTTCACCCAGTCTGCCCCATACCATTACAATTTGATGGTCTAACAGGTATGTATGTGCCACAAAAGCTATGGGCCATAGGTAGATGAAAAGTGAGGGCAAACCTGTAGAGTATTGAACAGTACTGTTGTGAAAAATACAAGCCGATACAGTTGTTAATGGACTTTTTCCTCTCCCCCCACCCATCATCTGCATCAATAATTATTATTCATATACTACGGGTATGTTGTTCTGAAAACCTAATGTTGGAACATGTGTTCTATTATTGTTCATATATTTCATTTGTTGCATATTAACATACCTTGTTCAAATACCGTTACTGGTGGCTTTTTGCCATCAATAGTAACTTGCATACTGTTAAAATGCTTACTGTTGTTCCATTTTTGCATGTGTTCTATTTGCTATGCAACTGTTTCAAATCTGTTGGTTGTGTCAGACTGTTCCAGTCCTCCGCTTTATAATGTGAGTGCTGGTATATGACTTACTTTACATGACATTCCTCAATGTGCTTTCATTACATTACCATGAGGTGTGACTATACTGTATGGAACACTTGTATATACATAGGTGATTTCAAATGGAACATCCACGCATACTGTTATAACTAATTTTGAAATGTGTTGTTCATGACTAACCAATATATCTGGGAAAACCATAGCACTTTTGGGAAGGCAGATACTGGCAGATCTGCCTGTCAAGCCCCCATCTGGCCATGGCACTGGACCCCACCACTTTTGAGATCCTCCTCTGCTGGTCTTGCACCACCTTCATGTGGAAACATCTCAGGGGATGGGGCCTGCCACCCCAGGCACTGACACTAAAAGGAGCCCATTACCCACAGAATGTTCTGGGTTATGGTGCCCAACATCATCTGCTCTGAGTTGGGTGGGCAGCTGCACCAGATGGAGGGCTGACAGGTGTACCTCAGGAGGCAGGCTGCCCCTCTTGTCCAGCTCCCAGCATAGCCACCTTCAGGGCCATAAAGGTGCAGTGGTGATTGCTCATCAGTCCCACTGCATACATTTGGGGGATCATGAGCCTTTGATTCCCAACCACCCTCCCCTTCCAAGGTGTTTACTCCCTCATGTGTCATATACTGCCCCTGTCTGCTGTCTTGTGTGTCTTGTCTGTAAAAGGGCATCTGTCCCACAAAAAAAAATCATTACCTCATACATAGATCTACATTTTGCCTCCATATACAGTGAAATAAATCAGTTTACCCACAAATTATTCTACAAATGTCTGTTGCCAACATCCCTCCCTGAGGGGTGTGAGGCTGTAAATGACAAATTCTATACATTATGCACATCTGTTGCTGCAGAAGAAATGTAGAGCTATGGTCCTTTCCTACACCCATCCTGCACATCACTAGCTGGTTTTCCTAATGTTTGACCCACTGCTTGCACCCATTTCACCACTTTCCTATCACCCTTTTTTCTTTTCTTTAATTAATATTAGCGCGGGTGTAAGCAGTGCTAACTGAAGCTAAGAGGACTTAACCACCTGTTAACATCGCTTACCTTCATGCAAAACTGCACACATCTACTTACAACTACATAAAAGTGCCTCAATCACTCTGTCTCCATCAGCCATTGTTCTGCCCAGCAACCGAGTAATCAGTCATGCGAAGTCTCGAATCCGGGATGCTGTACACTACAATCACAGCAATGTACCACTATGCCATGTGAGCTGGAGGGATCTGAGATGCTTTTACAACAATATCATGCAGTATGGTCATTTAACATAAGTGAAAGAAAAATCATCACTACCAACTCTTGAACCCAGGACCTGGTGCTCTACAATCACAGCAATGTAACTCGACACCACCTAAGTTGCAAGAATTTATAATGTTTTACAAACATATCATGCACTATAATCATTTAACATAAGGGAAAATATATATCCGTATATCTATATAGTCACTTCATAATCTTGAAATACTGAAATCCAGAATTTCAGTATCTCGAGACCATGAAGCCGAAAATCCATAAATCCAAAACCTCAGAAGAGCAAAATTTAAATTCCTAACTTCTATACAAAACATACTGCACACACAGAAACAAACATGCACCTCATTACACATACACAAACATCTACCCGACATACAAGCAGGAGGGCTGCACCCCCCACAACCTCCTACTTAAATATACTAACTCCGAGGTCGCACTACACAAACGCACAAAAACTACATTTTCCTTGCACACACATCACACCAACAAAACACACAGACACACACTAAAGCCCCTACCCAACACCTGTAAAACAGAAATACTTACATACATCTCCAACCAT